>NW_017566838.1:1229106-1376826 GCF_001661335.1 Babjeviella inositovora NRRL Y-12698
ATGAGGCACCGAAGAAAGCTATATAAGGAAGTAGTTTTCCAGATCTAAGAATGATCTTGGTTTTAATATTATCTTTATTTTTGTGGAAGATCACGATAAGTAACTTGTGAATCAATGACTGATTACAACCCCCCGACTGGAATACCAACAGGCGCTGGAACCCTGACAGAAACAATTACAGGTTGTATAGTGTAGTGGTTATCACTGTTGGTTCTGATCCAATAAACCCCGGTTCGAATCCGGGTACGACCTTTTTTTTGCGTCTAATTTTTCATCTCCTGCACGCTCCAAAATCATTCACGCGACGCGTCGAATTTAAACTCCACCGGCTCTGCACCACTTTTGCCAGAGATCTGCTCCCCCCTATACCTGCTACTACAATGTCGAAAGCCCTCAAGCTAGAGCTCCCATGGGTAGAAAAGTACCGCCCCAAGGTGTTGAAAGATGTGGTCGGAAATGCCGAGACGGTGGAACGGCTCCAGTTGATTGCGCAAGACGGAAACATGCCACACTTGATCATTTCCGGGTTGCCGGGCATTGGTAAGACAACCTCCATTCACTGTCTCGCGCATGAGTTGCTCGGCGAGTCTTACGGTGATGCGGTGCTCGAGTTGAACGCGTCGGACGACCGTGGGATCGAGGTGGTGCGGAACAAAATCAAACAGTTTGCACAGAAAAAAGTGCAGTTGGCGCCGGGGAAACACAAGATTGTCATTTTGGACGAGGCCGACTCGATGACCGCGGGTGCGCAGCAGGCGTTGAGACGAACCATGGAGATCTACTCCAACACCACGCGGTTTGCCTTTGCGTGCAACCAGTCGAACAAAATTATCGAGCCGTTGCAGTCGCGTTGCGCAATTTTGCGCTACACACGCTTGCTGGACGAACAGGTGTTGGACCGCTTGTTGCTGGTGATCAAGGCGGAGGGTGTGGAGTATGCGAATGATGGGTTAGAGGCGTTGATTTTCACCGCCGAGGGTGACATGCGACAGGCGATCAACAATTTGCAAAGCACTGTCGCGGGATTCACATTCGTCTCTGGCGAAAACGTCTTCAGGGTCGTAGACTCGCCACATCCGCTTGTGGTCAGAAAGATGGTCTTGTCGGCCTCTGCCGGGCAAATCGACGACGCGATTGACTACTTGAACACCTTATGGGCTAAGGGCTACTCTGCTGTGGATATTGCCTCCACGTCGTTCAAGGTGACGAAAAACATGGTCGAAATCAAGGAGGGCCGGCGGTTAGAGTTGATCCGCGAGATTGGCTTCACCCACATGCATGTTCTTGAGGGGGTCTCCAGTTACTTGCAGTTATCTGGGATGTTGGCTCGCATCGCCGACATGGCGTAGTGGGTAAAATTAAACGAAGCATTGAAAATATAGATGTAGTCGTAGAAACTGAGAGAACAGGTTTGCTAGTTGTAAATGTACGGGTTTAAGGAAACTACCCCTATGTTCAATCAGTGTCAAATATTACACTATGGGTGAAGTCTGCGGTGGCTACAAGAGCCTATCTCTGGAATCTTCCATAGTTGAACATGGCCTGGTAAAGTTAGATATCACGTTACAGGTGGATGCCTATCGATCTACATTTTGGTGATTAAAAATCAGAGTTAATTGAACCGCTATACTTGCGCAGCTGTATTCGAACCAGCATTGTTCAGAGACCAGCTACTGATAGCACCAGCCACCATCAAGCTAACCCGTATCACTCTCCATCCGCCTTTTCGCCAATAAACATACTATCTCATGTGCCTTCTATGCATACTTAAAGAAGCACTGTATTCTGTAAGTCTCTAGTGGAAAGGATCCGGCGTTACAGCCATACTATCCCATGGCAAAACAAAGCCGCTAAAACTGCAAGACCAGCGGCCGGTAAATTGCCTGTTATTTCTTTATGTTTTCCTTTCGGGGACAACGCTGCCCCTTTATATCCCAGATAGTTGTACATGCTCGCACCGCAACCTAAATCTTTGCTTTTTTCATCCCTGGCATCCGGCCCTCACCCTTCCGCTTCTTGGTCTTCCTTTCTGACTTTTTGGGCTTCAAAGAATGCGTCAAGTTCGCGGCTGATAACTCCGCCATTCGCTCCTCCAACTTCACCTCTTCCTCCTGTGAAGGAAACACGGCGATAACGTCACGTGGCTGGATGCTTTCGTTGCAAACTGGACACAACTTTCTATCGAGCTCTTTGATCACCTTCGCCTGGCACATACATCCACACGGAACAAAATAAGCAAACTCGTTGCCCACGCTCCCGGGCTGGAACTCCTTATTCATGATTGGGCAGACGATCCGGGTCTTTTCCTCATTCCAGACGGCGTTTATATCCACCACGTCTTTTAACGAAGTCAAGTGAGTGTACTTTTCGGTTCTTGTCCCTTGCATTTTATCAAGCACGAGCTGGAGCACTGCGTCTTTGTTGTAAAAGGTGCCTAAGTAATCCCCCACAATTGGACTCGCTAAGACCTCCAGTGAGAGAGGACACATGTATGTGTCATTGGATGAGAGTTCCACAAGTTGGCTGGAAGAATGTTTGTACTCTTTGATTGCTTCCTTCTGGTTGTTCTTCTTGACAATCGTGCCACCGTCAGCCTGGAAGGTTAGTAATCCGCACTAGAGAGCACGCCATATGGAGGAGCTAAAATCAGGATACCTACTCCCATATTCGATGGTTCTTTGATATACTGTGTCTCGACAATAGGTTATAGTGAGATTTCTACAGATACCCAGTCTAGAGAAAATCGCATGAAAGCATTAGGTCACGTGCACACCCATCGAAGTGCCGCCCATCACATCTGCCATGTGACAAGAGCCGGTTCTTCAAACCGCCGTAAATGGCGCCCATCGATCTTTCGTACGTGGGATATACCTAATACTTGAATCTAAAATATGTTATAGGTTTGCAAACTACTGCTAGTGCCCACATACTTCGTAGAGAAACCCACCTGTGCGGTTTCCTTCACCATTGGCGGCGTAACCACCTCCTGTCCGTCACAAAGTCTCAACTCACTGGTAGCCCCTGCTGGTCTTCTCGACGAGTCGTAATCTTTAGGTGGAAGGGTACAGCATGAACCTCCACGTTGCTCGGTTAAGCCATATTCATTGGCGAGCCTAGCTTCCAATGCGGCGTTAAAAGACGTCTGCACCTATGGTAAAAAAATCAGTGTAGAGCCTGAGAGTTTATTATCCCCGGATAGCCCTAAACAACTATCCAGTGGCTTCCAGTCCCATGCACCTCACACCCGAAGTGTGGTCCCCACAACATCCCGGATGTTGCCTATGCACTGCCCCTCAGTCGTGTCTTGCACAGTCTCTAGCCGCCAGATCGATAGCCCCGGGGGGGCTTTGACTGATTTTGCTTTTATGTAGCCCCATCCGTACGGTTGATCTATCTCACACAGCTTGCTAATCTGCAACCCATTGTTCATCGCTCGATGCCACCGCCTCCTCCTCCTCCTCCTCCACCACCAATGGGTGGCTCCACGCCCAACCCGCCACCCTCCGTCAATGCTCTTCTTGGCGACATCCACAAAGGCTTCAAGTTGAAGAAGACAGAAACCAAGGATCGAAGTGCTCCAGCAATAGCTGGAAGAGTTACTGATCTGCCTGGAACTTCCATGGCAGCTCCGCCAATTTTATCCTCCGGCGCCCCTTCGCACTCTAGCCCACAAGCGCCCGTGAGCGGCGCCCCGCCAGTTCCGCAACTAGGCGACATTTTTGCCGGTGGTATGCCCAAGTTAAGAAGCGCCAGTGGAGCCAAACCTCCACCATCAGCTTCAAATCCCTCTGTGCCCTCTAGGCCCCACCGGAGGGTCCCCTCATATGACGCACAAGCCGTTGCTCCTCCCGTTCCCTTCGGCTCAGCGCCGCCAGTGCCAGGGTCTTCAGCTCCCAAGCCTCCAGGGTATACCCCCGTTCCGAGCTTTCCAAGCCCTCCTGTTGGGACAGCCCCTCCGATTCCTAGGATTTCAGCCCCGGTTGTTCTGGCTCCGCCAATACCCCCTGCAAGCTCGACCCCAAGTATCCCCACAAGACCGAAAAAGAATCTCGTGCCGCCTAGACCAAAGAAACCTGAGCACGTTAGGTCACCTTCGGGGTCGTCTTTGGGGGTTACCAGCCCTCCTCCAATGCCCGTATCGCCGCCTCCCCCTTCGTTCTCTGCCCCTCCACCGCCACCAGTTCCTAGTGCCAGTGCTCCTGCTCCTCCAAAACTTCCATCTCTGGAAGCCCCTCCTCCTCCTAAACTTCCGTCAATAGGTGCTCCCCCACCGCTCCCTGTATCAGGGGTTCCTCCGCCACCGCCATTGCCCTCTGGAGGGTTACCGTTCTTGGGAGAAATCAACAAGAAGAGAGACGACAAAAACGTGATTGGGGGGACTAGCAAAGCGAGCTCCAGTGCTCCTGCCCCTCCCTCTGACAGTTTGCCATTCCTAGCTCTGATCAATAAGAGAGACGAGGCTAATGCGATGTCGGCTCCCAAGATCCCTTCTCCTCCTCCTCCTCCTCCTCCTAGTGGGTTGCCATTCTTAGACGCCATCAACAACAAAAGAGATGATAAGCATGTTTTTGGCGGCCAAGGTGCTCCAAAAATTCCGCTGGCCCCCGCCCCTCCAACCTCTGTGAGCCCTCCCGCGCCCCCATTACCCTCTGGAGGGTTGCCCTTCCTTGCTGCCATCAATAACAAACGTGATGATAGTAATGTGATTGATGGGGCAAAGGCTCCCGGTCACTCTGCTCCAAAGGTGTCGTCTGCGCCACCTCCACCACCAGTACTAGCTTCCCCTCCTTCTATGGAAGCACCACCTGTTCCACCACCTCCATCAGGGGGCTTACCGTTCTTGGCAGGGATTCAAAGTAGGAGGGATGACTCCAATGTGTTTGATGGCTCATCCACCCCTCCATCGGGAAGTGATTCAAATCCTGTCCCCCGCCCTTCTCCGAGTATTCCAAAGGCCCCAGCGGCATCTGCGCCACAACTTCCGACATCATTTGCGCCTCCGGTTCCACAGGTTTCCGCACCAAAACAGCCGCCCGCCCTTCCACCTTCTTCGATAATCGCTGGTCCTCCGGCTTCATCTCGAAGAGCCCCACCCCCACAATCTGCACCCCCACCAGCGTTGCCCCAATCTGCTCCTCCTCAAGAAACGATCCCGCCGCCATCCTTACCTCTTCTGTCGGCGCCAGCTCCCCCGCAAGCATCCACAAAGCTGCGTATGTTTGGAAACTCGGCTCAGACTACCGCTCCAGCCACTGGTATCACACCTGCTGCCTCTAGCTTGAGAAAAATCGATACTTCGTCGTACACTATCACCGGCTCCCAAGTTGCCCCTGGTGCTACCGCCACGGAAAGGTTTGTGATTGACGACGCTCGATACAAATATGTGAATAAAAACAACTTGCCAAAACCGAGACGCTTCGAGGGCAAGGAGAAGTTGTACCCGAGTGGTAGAGGTAGCAGTGTTCCGTTGAAGCTCGAGGCTTTTCAATGAAGTATGAGCGGTTTCCGGTGAGCAGAAGGATTATTGAAACAGGGTGTCATAGTTATACGAATTTATGGTTAGCGTTAGCAACTCACTATATAACACATGCTAGGGCTGACTGGTTGTATTTATATTTCTCCTGCTTAATCTTAACGTAATTCAATTATATAAGTATGTTAATTTTTTATGCAAAGCAAGCATTATATATGTAGGTAAAATATGTATTATATGTTTGTAAAATATGTATTATATATATTTAAAATAGACATAGTATATATTGATTGAACCAACAGATTTTATACGTTTGCTACCGAACTACCTTCATCTCCAGGGACCCCAATTACATTATTCTGCGCAGCTTCACGCCAAACCTATCCTGCATTTTGAAAAATAAAATTTTTGCCCAAACTCCGATAAGTTGAAAACACCTATCTCCAACCGATTGTGTCGAAAGTACCACCCCTACCGCCTTATCTTCCGTGTGGCAATTCACACAACTTCAAAACGTTTTCCAAATTGCAAGGGCGCCGCTTGCTCCATACAGCCATGAACACTCGCATTTTACCCGTAGACACGTCCTCCATCACATTCGGCTCCTCCGACGAGCCTATCATCAGCGATGCGGTCACCAGAAAAAACCTACTAGCCGCAGCGGCTATTCTCCATGACACCACTGACGTTGTTGGGTTCCCTACTGAAACCGTATACGGTTTGGGGGGCTCTGCTCTCAGCGACGAATCGGTCAGATCTATCTACCGTGCCAAGAACCGACCAGCAGACAACCCGTTAATCGTACACGTCTCCTCCTTATCTCAGTTGAAGCGCAAGATTCTTCCTGAAGACTATGAGATTCCCGAGATCTATACTCCGTTGCTTGCAAAGTTCTGGCCAGGGCCCTTGACCATCTTGCTTCCCGTCTTCCCCAGCTCCCCTCTCTCACTGCTTGTCACTGCCAACCAGCCTACCTTTGCGGTTCGCATTCCGGCCCATCCCGTCGCCCGGGCGTTAATCGCGTTGAGCGATACCCCGATCGCTGCTCCCTCTGCTAATGCCTCCACCAGGCCGAGCCCTACCCTCGCCAGCCACGTGTATGCGGACCTTCAGGGTAGGATCCCGATGATTTTAGACGGTGGTGCGTGTGACGTCGGAGTGGAATCAACCGTTGTAGATGGTTTGGTGAGCCCGCCGATGTTGTTGAGACCGGGTGGGATTTCCGTCGAGGACATCCGAAAATTCGGTGGCCTGGCTTGGGAGAATGTCGTGCTAGCCAAGAAAACCGCGGGGAAAATGGAAGCCGTGAGAACTCCCGGTATGAAGTACAGACACTATTCACCCAAGGCCAAGGTGGTGTTGTTTGTGAACTCTGGAACTGGTGCCAGAGTGGAGGAATACATTATCAAGAATGGGTTGCAGAACAAGAAGTGCGCGTTGTTGAAATCTCGGTTCTTTGAGAGCTCCCCGTTGATCCAGGTGGAGAGAGACATGGGCACGACTGGCGCTGACATCTCGCGCAACTTGTTTGCCATGTTGAGAGAGGTGGACGAGATGGGAGTGGATGTCATCTTTGTTGAGGGCATCGACGAGTCGAATGAGGGATTGGCGGTGATGAATCGGTTGAGCAAGGCTGCAGGCGAGATTGTCGATGGTGGATTGTAACGAAAAGGCTGTAACGGTATCTGTATATAGATTGCAGACATGTAATGACTTAATTTCTCGTAGATAGAATCAAAGAGGGCAGAAACTGGCATGAGCAGAACCGTAGGCTGATGAATAGTCTAAGAAGCGCCACGTAAATAATACGAGAGACGGGTCATGATCATCACTAAATTGTCAGATTTTTGTGAAGGATGCTTGCCTATGGTTTATGTACACTTTGATGCATCTGGTCTGACGCCTCTACCGCATTCATTACAAGATTAGTGTAAAATACATATGAAAGACCGTTTCTATATTATATGGCACAAATGGGACACTGCCCTGTCGGGTGGCACTTCACTACCACCCCATCACTATACGCCTCAAAGGAAGTGCAAGCATCAGTGGGTGGAATCACCGATATAGACCCACATCAGAGCTTGGTAGCCTAGACGTTATAACTGTAGCGAGAAGAAATCCCATTGCTCTTTGACAAGAACTTTCTAATCTCATCCCCGATAAACACCGTACTGGTAATACACAACAAGAAGAGCAAGTCGCCTGCACTTAACGCCTCGGTCTGGAAGATACGCTGGAAAAACGGCACGTAAATCGCGCACAACTGGCCGATTAAAGACCCGGCAACCGCAAAGTTGAACATCGAGTTAGTCATGCCCATGGAGAAGATAGATTTAGTGTTGTGACGGCACGCCAAGGCATTGAACATGTCAAACATCACAAAGCAGGTGAAGGTCATAGTAGTGTCCCTGGCGGTGATCTCGTCCTTCATCTCGCGCATGTACACAAACATAGTCCCGGTGATGATAGTTGCGGCAGACTGCAACAAGCGCTTGATAACGGCAGTGGTCAAGATCTTGTCGTTGCGCGATCTTGGAGGCTTGTTCATGACCTCAGGATCCACCGGCTCCACCCCAAGAGACTGGGCTGGTGGACCGTCCATGAGGATGTTGATCCACAAGATCTGCATGGCGTTAAGCGGGTTTGGAAGCTTGAGTAAGGTCGACAACGCAATCAAAGACAAGGCAGCGATGGAGGTAGAGAGCTGGAAGGTTAAAAAGTTCTGAATGTTGTAGAAAATACCCTTGCCCTCTTCGATTGCATTCAAAATGGTGGAGAAATCATCGTCGGTAAGCACCATGTCTGAGGCTTCCTTGGCAACATCCGTCCCCATTTTACCCATCGAAATACCAATGTCCGCGAGCTTCAAAGCTGGAGCATCATTGACACCATCACCGGTCATCGCCACGATGTCACCACGACGCTGCAAGGCTCTGACAATTGCCACCTTGTGCTCTGGGGTGGTTCGGGCAAACACGGACACATTGCTGATGGCAGCAGCCAATGCTTCTTCAGACATGCTGTCCAACTTGTCACCGGTCATCACTGATACACGAGGATCGTTGATCGGCATCCCGATCTGCTTGGCAACGTTGACAGCGGTGGTCTGGGAGTCACCGGTGATCATGATCACGTGGACACCGCCTCTCATCAAACGAGCAATGGCTTTGCGGACAGACGGCCTAGGAGGGTCGTTCATGCCTACCAAACCAGCAAACACCATGTCGGACGGCTCGGTGGTGAAGGTACCAGCACATTTGGCCAACGCAATCACTCTCAAGCCCTTGGAAGCCAAGGTTTCGGCCATGTCGTTGATCTGGGCCCTGGTCTTTTCGTCTAACGGCTTTGGCTTGCCAGCCTTGTCGTAGTAGCTCACACACTTTTCCAAGATTTTTTCAATCGCACCCTTGGTAAAGGTCTCGCACTTGCTCTTGTCACCGCTGTGCGCACAGACAGCCATGTACTTTCTAAGGGAGGAGAATGGCAACTCGTTCACCCTCTCTCTGGTGCCTCTCATGTCCTCCACGCAGAAGTGAGGCAAGCACTCGACCAAAGCGATATCGGTAGGGTTACCCACGTATCTCTCAGTCTCCGGCGAGTACCTCGCGTTATTACAGATACTGCTGACTTCGAGGAGGGTGGTAATGTCCCGGGTCAACGGCTGTGAGAGGGCCTTGTGTACATCCAACGGGACGTCCTTCATGTCCACAGACCAGACCTGGGTCACGGTCATGTGATTTTGGGTCAAGGTACCGGTCTTATCCGAGCAAATCACGTTGACAGACCCTAAAGTCTCCACGCTAGGCAAACGTCTCACAATCGCCTTGTGGCGAGCCATTCTGAGGACTCCAAGCGCAAGCGTGACGGTGACAATGATCGGCAACCCCTCGGGGATGGCGGCCACAGCGAGGGAAACCGAAATCTGGAACATGTCCAACCACGAACGGCCCTGGATGACACCAATGAGGCAGATGATACCGATGACAACAAACGAAAAGAGCGACAACTGCTCACCGAGCTTGTCCATGGTGTTCTGCAACGGCGTCTTGGGCTTTTCGATTTCAGACATCATCGCAAACACAGTCCCAAACTCAGTCAGGGAGCCGGTGGCAACCACAATACCGCTGCCATGGCCGTCACGGACCAAGGTGCCCATGAAGGCAATCGATTCACGGCCAGTGACCGGCACAACCTCGGAGGAGCGAATAGCGTCGATGTTCTTGAACACCGGGTTGTTTTCACCGGTCAAGTTACTTTCGTCAATGGACAAATGGACTGCTTCGGTGACACGGATGTCGGCCGGGACTCTGTCTCCCACGGAAAAGTGCACAAGATCGCCGGGGACCAAGGTGGAGGCAAGAACGGTTTGCGTGGAGCCGTTTCTGGTCAAGTGGGCTTCGGCTGGGATCAACTGGTTCAAGGCTTCCAAGGACTTTTCTGAACGGTACTCCTGCACGAAACCAACCGAAACCACAATGAAGATGGCAAGCGTGATGGAAACCGCGTCGTCAGTGTTGCCCATCCAGAAGGATACGGCGGCAGAACCGATTAACAAGAGGATGAGCTTGTCTTCGTAGAATGTCTTGACAAACTTGATCGCAATGTGTTCGTCCTCTTCCTCGGTGAGCTCGTTGGTGCCGTGGATGTTGCGGCGGTAGGCAATATCTTGGTTGTCAGAGAGGCCCTTGAGGGAATCGGTCTGGAGCTCTCTGACGGTGTCTTCGACGGAGGAGGAGCAGTACTTGAGCGACGGGGTGCTCGAGCGGGAGGGAACCTCACGGGTTAGGTTGACCAAAAAGGGGTTTTCGGCCATGACTAAGGGTTTTTTAAAAAAAGGCGGAAGCTCTAACCAGAGTTGGTGACGGATTCAGGCTATTTGGGTGAGACGTGAATCTATGGCGGGTACAGCGGGTGCAAGAAATTAGGAAGGGTTTCTAGTGCAAAGAGGCCGAGATGTGACAAGAAATAGCCAGAAAAGGTATCACTTGCTGATGACTTAGCAGGTTTACGTGGTGGCCGTGTAAATGTACTTTTTTCATCCGGCGTCTAGCCGAGAGCGGCAGAATTGTAATTGCCAGCGCACAACGCGGCAACGGAAAATGTTCCGTGGCGGTGTGCGGCGCAGGGACTTACGTTGGATAGGAAGCTGTTTTTTTTTGTTTTTTTTTTACAGAATATTCGGATAGGTACTATATTATGCAAAAGAGAGGTGGTTTAAATTTTGATTATCCTTTTGACTACTTAATAGATTGGCTGTACGAAAGGTATGAATTGAATGAATTATTTTAGTGGAGTATATACTCTCAGAAAAGTAATGTGTGGCGTGGCTGGTGAGGCATGTTTAAGCAGATGAGGCCCAGTGGTGCAGGAGTACGCGTGGACGACGTCTGGTTATGAATGGCAAGAATAGGATATAGATCTATAAATGGGCTGAAGAATACATTGTAGAATGAATGAATTTCAGTGTTAAAAAAAAAGGGGGGGGGGGGGGGGTAATTGACAATCACAACAAGCTCTGAAGACAAATTAACATAGATTTAGGAAGTAACGCGTCTGCATTTACTCCTGGTTAGCCACCATTATAGCATAAATCCCCGGCACCCCTGATTCTTTTATGGTGAAACAAACGTCAATTATGATCCATAACGGAAATCTTTTATTTATCTAGTCTAGCCATATGCACAGGGTTTCGACAGATCTAATATGATATGATTTTAAAATACAAGATATACAATGTCACAACTTACATCGGCTCGACGTTGTAGCGCATGCGAATCCCCATGGCGGCCAACTCGGAGTCCAAGTACTTCAAGACGAACGGAATGGCGACGGTGGTGCAGTTACTTCCACCGACAAACTTGTTACCCTGACCGTCCTCCCAGACATCGGCACTGTCGGTCTTCTCGGCTGGATCAAGCTTGCCGGAACATCTTCTGCATCTGACCGAGGCACTCGCACCAATTCGCGGCACAGAGGTTTGGGTGGTCAACAAAGAGCCACACGAGCGACAGACAGAGGTCTGGGTGTAATCGGAGCAGTTCAACAAACGGTCCTGCAACAAGAACGCGGTACCGTGTCCGATTAACGCGTCTCTCTCCATCTCACCCACACGAATACCACCGTTTCTCTTTCTCCCCTTGACTGGCTGCATGGTTAACGAGTTTACGGGCCCGGTCGAACGGACCTGGAACTTATCATTGACCATGTGTCTCAATCTTTGATAGTAGACCACACCGATGTAAATATCGGCCCTCAACTCCTCACCAGTGGCACCGGAATACATTGGCTCGTTCCCATGGTAATTGTACCCGGACTTTCTCAACTGCTCGCCAAAGAAGTCTGCCGGGGTATCGTCTTCGCTGAACTTCCACGGCGTGGAGTCCTGAGAGATCCCGTGCAATGACCCGGCCTTACCAGCAAGCGACTCTACGAACATACCGATGGTCATACGCGATGGGAAAGCGTGGGGGTTGATGATGACGTCCGGCTGAATCCCGGTTTCAGAGAACGGCATGTCCACGGTCGGCCACTTTCTGGAGCAAACACCCTTCTGCCCGTGACGGGATGAGAATTTGTCACCGATCTGCGTCTTTCTGGTGATTCTGTACTTGATGCTGATGGTCTGAAACTCCTGGTCGCCATTATCGTCCCCGAGAAGCTTGACCGACTCGATGTAGCCCGGCTCGGAAGAGTGGTAGGTCTTAACCTTCGTCTTCCCGAGTGTGTCGTCATAGTAGGCGCAGATTGGATCACCCTCGTGCACCTGGACACCGATCAATGGCAACCCGTCGGAGTCGAGCTTCTCACTCCACTCCTCCGGCCACTCATCCGGCCCGAACCCGAAGTGCTGCGTGATTGGATCACCTCTTCTCTTGCTCTGCGACAAGTCCACCTTCTCGACCTTGTAGACGGTACCGTACCCGAACCCACGCTCATCCGCCGACTTGTTGATGATCATTGCATCATCCATATCGTAGCCGGTGTAGGAAATGACCGCAACCACGGCATTCATACCGTTGGGGAAGTTATCCATTCCGTAGTTGTCGTACAAGTTGGCTTTGACGATTGGCGTTTGGCCAGTTTGCAAGCGGTACAACTTGTTGTCCGATCTGTGAACCAACCCCACACCAGGGGTCCCCATGGTCTGCTTACCCATCTGGCACTGGTACATGTTTCTTGGTGACTGGTTAAAGTCAGAAAATGGTGTAAGGTTGGCCAAGATCGACAAGATGTTGGTTGGTGAGTACTCAACGTGGGTGTGGATATTGGAGCCGATCTCCTCCGGAGTGACCGCCACATTCATGTATACCTGTTCAAACGGCCCGAGGATATCCTGCTTGCCGAGCGGAAGGTACTTGGTCGGTCTCATCATTCTGGCGCACCCACCGAAGAGATATAACCCTGGATACTGACCCTTGGAGGACGGCGGCACGTACCCCACCTCCAAATCAAGCGGTAAGCCGTGCTGTCCGTCCACCTTGAAGAATCTCAAGGTGTCGGCGACAATCTTACCCTGCTCGTGGGTACACCAACCGATAATCTTACCATCCAACTGTACACAACACTGGTCGGGGCCGGCTGCAAAGGTGTGGGCTGGCGCAACACCCAAGGCAGAGAGCACCTTTGGCACCATCGAGACGTCAGACGCTTCGGTCGCAATCTTGCACTTGTGCGACAAATGGTTCAACAAACCACACGGCGAACCATCAGGGGTGTGGACCGGGCAGAGGAACCCCCAGGACTCGGGTAACAACTTTCTGACGGTGGTGGTTTTCATTTCCGTAAAGAAAGACCCTCTGTGGACCATCCGGAAGTGTGAGATGAAACGGTGGAAGTTAATTTTCTCCGCCACAACGGTGTACCCGGACACCTGCTGCAAATCCAACCCGGACTGCGAGACCAAGTTACCGGTGGAGAGGAAGTACTGCAACTTCTGGCCGATGTTCTCGTTAATGCGCATAAAGACCCTCGACATGTATTTGCGGTCGCTGAAGTTGATGGCAACCCCACGGGAAATGTCGGATTGGATCTGGAGACGGATGTTCTGGAGGTACTCCTCCATTTTCTCCTTGATGATCATCCCGTAGAGGAAACCACCGAGAAGAACCTCCTGATGTTGGGTAGCATCAGGATTGTCAGGACAGCAGTCACCGGCCACTAACGTGTACAACTTTCTGACCATGAACAAAAGCATGCGGAACTTGTCCGCATTGGAGTCGAGGTGCACGAGCACGATTCGCTTCAAGACCTCCTTACCGACATTAATGTCGGAAACGTCCGGCGTGGCGTTAAAGACCACGCGGAACTTGTCACCGAGATAGGCCAATGTCTCCTGTTTCGAGTGCAATGCGTATTTCTTGTACGTTCTCAACAACAACTCGAGACGGTCAGTAAGAAACGAGTTGGAGGAGTCGGCACCGACAACCCCGTCGAAAATCTCGCGATCGTTCGTCTCGACCAATGCCTTGAGCACCATCATCACCGGCACGAGGTACTCACTCTTTCTCCACGAGAAACGGAACGTCACGTTACCGTCGTTGAGGTAGTGCAACACGTTCGTCTGCGACGTTTGATCCGGCCTGACAGATCTGATCTGCACACCGAACTTTGTGTAGGTCGCACCTCTGTTGCCGAAGGACGGACGGATGAGCGCCATCACGTGGTTACGTCTCTGGACGATCAACATTCTGATTAGCTTTTCGATACCGTTGACGATGAAGTACCCACCCATCTCGTCTGACTCCTCCTTGCAGTCTACGAGCTCCTCCGGAGACAGCTTCTCCAAGTGGCATCTGTTCGACTTCAACATGATCGGCACCTGCCCGGCCTCTCTGTTCTCAGAAACCTCAGCACCGTCGTTGACAGACCACGCCAATTTCAACACCAAACGTGATCTATAGGTACTCATTCTCTCTCTGCATTCAGAAGGGTACGTGCGTTTGTTGAGCGAGACCTTGTCGGACATTGGCACCGCCGGCTTGGTTAACTGCACAGACTCCACACGGATGCTCAACTTATTTCCCAACCGTTCGGGGTCATTACTGTCAAAGATTGTCTTGCTGCCAATGTCCTGGCACGCAAGGTTGAGCAACCCACCGTCCGGGCCCTCAGTCAAGGCGTTGAACGACCCGACATGTGGCGCCACAGCGTCAGCGAGGAACGGGAAGGCAGACTTGTCCTTCGGTGGGTTCTGGAAACGGGCCTCACGCTCAAGCGTTCTGAATTGGGCCCCCATTTTATGTTCAGATCTGGTATCAGTGTGTGAAGAGGGAGGGCAGGGGTAACAAAAAGTGCATCTTTTCAAGAAAAAATTTTAGGCCCAAAAGAAAAATGAAAAATTTATGATGCAGGATAATAGGGTAACCCCCGAAGAGCTTCAGTCTCTTTGCTCTTCGGGGGTTACCCCTAGGGAGTCGAGAGAGAACTTAACAGCACTTTAAGTCTTAGCTTCCGAGTTACTTGAATCTAGAGGAAGGCTAGAAGGTGAGTTGATACTAGTGTGGGCTGATACCAGCGTTAGCTGCTATGGTTTCCGTGCAGGTTCGTTTCTATAGCCTCGGCTAAGGAGCACGTCGTACAATTGATCTGTTTCGAGAACTTAACAGTAAGGGAGAAAATCAAAATGGTGGAAATATATTAGCAGTATCATTTTTAGCCTATTCCATCTTGGTATCGATTCAACCTTGTTGAGCCGACGATACATCATTAATCGTTTCCCCCAGCTGTGTGCAGGTTTGATTAAGGTCTGGAACACGAATGGTGGACACAGTTCCTTCGGAATGGCTTCCAGTACTGGTCATTAGAAGTATGCTAAACTTGGCTTATTTACCAGTGATAAACCACCACGAAACTACGATTTTGTCATATTGTGGATCCAAAAGTGACCATTTAGATCACCACGTGAATGCACTTGAACTAGCACGTCTGTGCGTACCTTGCAACTGCGTATCATAAATCATTACTTATACATTCAGGGTTTCGTCACGGAACCAAAAACATAAACAGGATAGGCCATCAAAGCCGGTTAGGTCATATATCCGACCAATCAAGTTTCCAAGCTCAGACCTATGCGTCTGGCTGTTCACGGGAGATTCGAAAGCCGGATAGCGGTATTGACAGGCGTTTAGA
Source organism: Babjeviella inositovora NRRL Y-12698 (assembly GCF_001661335.1). Lineage (NCBI taxonomy): Eukaryota > Fungi > Ascomycota > Pichiomycetes > Serinales > Babjeviella > Babjeviella inositovora. Next base: position 1,244,711 of record NW_017566838.1, read on the forward strand.
ATCAGAAGCAAAATAAGCATATCTCGGGGTACCCTTTCGCTCACCCCTGTCTTAATACTCTTCGTCGCTCATATCCAAATGCTGGGTATACGGTAAACAGTCGATTAACGTTTCCGGAGTCTCGCCGAGAATGATAAAGTCGCTATTGGCGGCCACTGCATCCTTCGCAGATTTTTCTAACGGCTCTAAGATGGTTCCCTGGAACCTGGTCTCCGCACCGAGCTTGCCGTGCTGCTTCATCATGAGGTACGCAAACCAGTCAACATGGTCGGAAAACTCCTCTTCTGGGGCGGCCGGAGTTTTGGCCATCTGCATGGAGCTAAGGTCCAATGAATGGAAGGAGGAACCAGGCGTCATGGCTGAACTGTCCTGGAGATGACTGCTACTGGGGATTACAAACGAGGAGACGGGTCTCAAAGGGTTATTTGGGTTCTCCCGCACGGTGGTGCTCGGTAGCCCAAGCGTGGTATTCTTTGCCAGCGCAATCATTTCCTTTGTGGGTCTACTGAGGGTCCGCGCCTGCTCGGGACAGTCACCCGTAGACCAGTCAAGGAACAACTTCATCCCGTCGTTGTAGTTGTTTGAGTCCAAATCGATACTCGTCTCTCGCTTGTAGACGTGGTCGAACGGATCGAGAAGCGTGACGGGTTTTATCAAGCCGATGTTGACAAATGCCTGCGCAATGTCCTGGACCTGGAGGTCTTGGCCGCGACCGCTGAGTTCCAGGAGCTTGAGGGCCTCTTTCAAGAGAAGCGATAGATGGCGGGTGTAAAGATCTGTCACCAAGTTGAGTGTGGACGGCGCACATCGGTCGAAGCCCGCGTTCTTCAACATCTGTGCCACGCTGATGCGTAGGAGGTGGAAGTAGAAATGTGACTCGCTGGTGGACATGCGGGGCAATACAACGGTACTGGGATTAAGGTGCCAGTGATGACGAAGCCAGTTGGTTAGCCTCCTAGTATTGGGGGACTCGGGTGTGAGGTCTGTGGGTAAGGGTACAATTTCTCTTCAAAATAAGAGAGGCACCGTGAGGATTGCAAGCCTGGCGATGGTATTCTTGTGGAAACTAGGGTGAGCGAATGTGGCGGGTCTGAATAATGAAACCGTGTTTGTTTGGAGACTTGCTATATGCTTAAAGAAAAAGTATTGGGTCAATATGATATCGCGTCTGGAAGCAATGGGTTGGGGTTCAAACATCATTGTATTTTGAACTGCCTTTGCCTTTTACGCGCCAACTTTTTCGGTGTCTGGCAAAAAAAAAGTCGTGTACAACCCAGTAGAACCAACACGTCTCACAATCTAGACACGATTGTATTTCACGCCGACGGCTAATTCCGATCTTGGTTGGTTTGGACCCCCAACCCATTGCTCCCATGTCCTTGAATACCTCTCTCTACACTGTCAAGGCGGTTGTCATACTAGACAACGAGGCCAAAAGACTCTATGCCAAGTACTTTAAACCCCCACACAGCGCCGAGGATGCCACCGCATCGCCGTTCCAGACCCTCAAGTCGCAACAGAGCTTCGAGACGGCGTTATTCAAGAAAACACACAAGATCAACTCCGACATCATATTGTTTGACAACCACATTGTGCTCTACAAGGAGTTTGCGGACGTGGTTATATATTTGGTGGGTGACTTGAACGAGAACGAGGTTCTTTTGATGAGTTGCTTCAGCGGGCTTGTGGAGGCCTTCAACATCTTGTTGAAGAACGCATTAGACAAAAAGTCCATCACCGAGAACTACGATATGGTTGTGTTGGCGATCGACGAGACTATCGACGATGGCATCATCTTGGAAACAGATTCAGCCGTCATCGCCTCCAGAGTCACTGGCCCACCATCGGCCGATGCCATTAATTTGGCCAAGATTGACTTGAGTGAGAAGGGCTTGTTTTCTGCCTTTAACTTTGCCAGGGCCAAGATCGGCGAGAGATTGCAACAATTGTAGTTTTTTTCTTGTAATCTTTCCTTGTAATTGTTTCATGTCATTGTTTCATGTCATTGTTTTTAATATACAGCTACGTCTATCTAGCGTAAAAGTGGTAAAATCAGAACCGCCTGTTTTGCCTCACAATAAATAGCGATCGATGCGGATTTCAGCAACTCGAAATGGATCGTAGCTGAAGCCTGAGGTTCTCATTCTGCTCGCTTTTACAACTAGTTTTTGCATAGTTACATCCGCTTTTGACCGCTATGTCTATGCAAAATCAATAGCTTTGCCTTCGAGAATCTGCTCGTACCCGGCTGCAAATACGACATGAAACGCAGCCTGTCACCACTCTACATTGAGCACGAGTATTATTGTGTAGTATCAATCCTTCCGCATCTATCAATTGTAAATTCTGACTTGGTGTCGTCCAAATAATCCGGGTTCACTGGGTCTTACGGCAGCATCTCCTTACACTATCTATTATCACTAGAGTCTATTGCAACAACCATGGCCTTTCGTTCCAGAACTTGTCATTAATGATATCCGTGTGATGCACCACTACCTTGGCCTTCTTGCGCTTCTTCTCTTCACGCTGCTTCTGGCGCTCGCTCAACTCCATTTTCATCATTCCCCCTTCAATAGCATCCACCACACTATACTCGCGGCAGATCGTGGTGCCCTTTTTGTACGCCTCAGGCTCGTTGTTGTAGTTGAGTTGGAACTGGGAGAACAAAATTTCGTGTTTATCGCTCGCCAACGTCCCAATCAACCGGTTTTCTGCCTCCTTCGTTGTCATCCCCCCATGTAATACCAAGTACCAGAATGTGGTGTTGTACAAGTTGTTGATGTGGCAGTCCACCTGTCTCCAACGGAAGTAGTCGCGGACGATTTCTGCGTTGGGGTACACCACGCACCGGGCATCAAATGTGGGTAACCGCTCGACCGTCAACGGCTTTTCTGGGATCACTTCTCGCCAGTAGAACTGGTACAATGCGGAAAACGTGCTGGCAAAAGTTGAGGTCAACTTTGACTCGCGGCGCTCAAAAAGCTCACAATTACGTCTCAACAAGAACGAGTACTCGTCAGAATCCCCGTAGCACACGCTAATGTCGGGGAACTGGCGCATCATCTGCTCCGCTGCCTGGTTCATGACCTGTAAGGCGGCGGCATCATTTGGTTTCGCAAACTCGTAGTGTGCGCTGAACTTGTGAAACCCGCGGCCATCCACGCGGATCAAAATGTAGCAAGACGGAAGGAGGTGATTCTCTCGCTCAAAGTTTTTGACGTATTCATATCTGTTGGTTAGGATAAATTGGTAGACAGAGTCTGAGAAAAGAAAACGTACTTTGAGTTTGCCATGCTATTAGATGCTAGATTAGAATATTCGTGGAATAGCCGTTGAATGGCTGCAAAAAGTGACCTTACTGAAGTATATGCTGGAGAGAAAATATTGTGCATACAAAAATGTGCATGCAGCTACGGGGCACGTAACCTATAGGCGATGAGGTCGGAAGATTTTGCTGGTAACACTCTCTGGCTAGAATAACTGTGGGGTTAATTTGGGGATCCAATAACCAAAATCCAATTGGTGCAAATTCCGGTGTGAAAGGCTTGCTTTCTGGTCAAGATCAGCCAAATGTCTCTGGATGTTTATAACATTGAACGCATAGCACACGCCATGTGAAGCTAAAAAAATGTCATGACAATCGAAGTTGGTCGTCAAAGGGACTAATTCAAAGCTTACCCGATGGTACAGTGGCATTGTCAGTCATCCCAAAGGCTAGCCCGGCCATATCCACACTATTTAACGAGAAATAAACCGGCGACTGGAAAGTACTCGTAGCCAGATCGAACAAATTTACCCTAGCGGTAACCGTACATTATAGTAAAACAGGGGATAATCTGAGAGAATAAATTAAACGTTGAAAAAGAGGCTCAATGCAGTAGATGCCACTGTGTGCCATTCCGAGTCAAGGGTTTGAGATATATATTAGTGGAATGGAGAAGAGAAAAAAAACACATGATAGGACTCCATCATGAGGAATGTATTGTGTTTAAACTGGCGTCTGACCGACCTTTCTCACCTTGAAGAATCTGATACCGCTGCCCTCTCCGTCCTGCTGGGGCTGTTCCTGGTTGAGGTTGTTCTGGGCGGCGTAAGGGTCTTCAAAGGCCTGGGTCGCAGAGGCCTCGGAGGAGACTTCGCGACGCAATTGGGTGTCGGTGGGAGCAGTATACTTGTCAAGGTCAGAAGACTTGTACTCCTCCTCGTGGTTGGCTTCGTGCACGCTCTCAGCGTGCTCTTTGAAGCCTCTGTAGCAGGCTGCACCGGTGGAGGAGAAGAAAACAATGGCAATACAGACAGAAGCCGCCCAAGTCAACCCCAACATGGTAGGTCCGATGTGAGAGTAGTTGCCGGCGTTCTTGAAAGTCTTCTTGGCCATGGCGATGGCAGCGGTCTGCAAAACGGTAGCGGTCAAAGTGGTCAAGAGGCCGAGGAAGGTAAAAATGGAAGTGGCAAAGTTTAAACGGTGGGAGCACCAGGAAAAGATGGAGGTGAACACAGAGACAAAGGCAAAGGCCCAGCCAACAAAGTAGAGTGGGAACGCGGTTCTGGTCAAATAGTAGTAAGTATCACGGTTCTTGACAAAGTCGGACGGGATGTTGGCAGAGGTAGGAAAGTTGTCAAGCGGGGAGAGTGGGTAATCTGGCGTCGTGTTACAGTTAATGGACGCACCATCTCTCGCTTCTGGCTGGCAGAGACCCCAAAAGGTCCAACGGGAGAGTTCTGGAGCGCCATCGATAGTGGAAGTGTCTGCTTGGAGCCAATAAAACTTGTCGAATGGCGCGTGGGTAACAACACCGGAAAGGACGATCAAGGCGATGAGAAGGTTGGCACTGTTGATGTTAGTATACAGCTACCCGGGCGCTGGCTGTGAGAAGCCTGCGTTGTCATATACATACCCTAATAAGAAGAAGGTATTGAGACCTCCGATGGCTAACTTCATGTTTGCGTGGTTTAACAAGTGATATTTAAAGAGGAGATTGGAAAATAACAAAGAGAATGATATAGCAATTGAGCAATAACCAGCGGTGTTGTTTTTCCAATGTCAATGTGAGATGTAAGGAACAGGGAGCGATGCGAGGTGAGGCGTACGAAATTTTCGAATGCAAGCCGGTACGCCGCAGGACTAAGAACGATCTAGCACAGATTTGGACAAGGATTGTATGGGATATTCCGTGACTGAGTCCCAAGCTCTGCAGTCGGCCTGTGCAAAGTGAAATTCCCCTAAGCTAAGCGGAAGGAAGCTTAGTGGGACGATTACTTCGGGAGCAGTCTGCGTCATAAATATACTTGCATTCATACCCCTTTAGGTAAATGTTGGTTTAAATATCCTATTGGTAAAGGTTTATTCCTGTTTTATAAAAAGGGATACCCTGGTACTAGGAGTGTTCATCCTTAATGGAGAGACTTCTTGCATGCATTCTTGACCATCTAGCGGGAGCATTAGGAGAAACGTAAATAACAAGATGCAAGCGTTGCAGATACACAGCCGTACTCGCCGCATAATGGTTCTTTTTAGGGAAAATGTAAATAAAAAATAACGTACAGCCCTGCGGGCTTCATTGCGTGCAGGCCATCCGGACGATTGCTCTACAACCCAAAAGGGGAGTCATGCGTTGGGACGACAGTGTTGCCAATATGCCCGCAGTATTTCCCAGTCGAGCAGCATCTGCCCCCGAAACAGCGAATGCGAGAATTTCGAGCTGTGCACGTGGTTTGGCGGCCTCCCAGGTTGCGTGTAGACCACGACGGCAATGCAATATCGGATAAAGATAACGATATAATTGTCCGGAGAGGGTCGTCTATGGCTGTATGAGTGGTTATGGTTGTGGTTTTAGTGTGGGCAAAATTAGGTTTGTATGATTTCAGTATATCTCGGAATCTGCAGAGGCATAGTACACAGTGAGTCGTGGTCAAGCAGTGAAGAATGCTAATCGTCGTAAACTTTTTTGGGAGCTGGGGCTTGGTCTATAAATCCATAAAGCGTTTAGGCCTTGGTGTGAAAATTACTAGTCCCGTACACAAGTCTACAAATAACTATGCTAGGTATCGGGTTGTAATCCCAAATCTTTACTTTAGTCTTGGGTGAAATCCCTCAACTATTCTTGGTCCTGCTTCGGTGGTTCTTCGGGTAGTAGCGGTAACCTGTTTTTATTAACGATTATGACCCTATTCTAAGTCTATTGTAGGGCAACACAGCTGAAGATCCGATTTTTCATTCCGCACTTATCGCATTGTGTATACATCAAACAGCTGGATCTAGATCCCGATTTCGAACTGGACACTTTCTCCGTGCACCACTTATGCCCAGCAAGCACCTTTAACCGCGCCAGGGCAGCGGACCAAGGGTGACCCGGGTCAGGCATCTGCCCTGTGGCAATTCTCACCACAAAGTAGAATTTGATCAAATTCATCGGGTAGGAGGTGGCTAGGATATCCCCTTCCTCGGTTGTTGGGGCATTAGTGGCCACTATCTCATCTTGGTGATGCAATAACTGTTTGAGCAACATACTAGCAGCACCGGCACGGTATCTTGGAAGGGTGAGAGAAACCATGGCCACCCCTTGGAATCTACTCTCGTTTGTAGCTTGCTGAACCCTGAACTGAGCTACGCCGGGGACGGTGAAATACTGTGAGGTCACAAAAACATCCAAAAAGTCTCTGATGCTCCCCAACAACCGCTCATTGATCGGCAGCAAGGAAGAAACGACAATCTGGAGTTTTCTTTCCTCAGCATCGTATACGAATGGGGAGAGATGGAGGTTTTGGATAAGTTTGATCAAAGCAGATTGTTTCCGGGGGGTTGTCTGGTTATGGTAAGACACGTTTTTGGTCACGCCATCAAAACTTGTCACACGGAATTTGCTCACACCAGGTCCGATGGTCTTCTGTTCTGCTTGGAGGCGGCTGACCACCTGGGTTAAGTACTTTCGGATACACTGGAGGAGCACTGATACTTCGAGTTTGCTTGCGGGAAAGTAAGCCCGGTCTTCAAATAGGATGTCGTAGGGGAGATACGTGGGGGACGATTCAAACTCACATTCTCTCTCATACACTCCAATCAAATCCCGTGGAACGCTCCGTAAGTTGTGGTTCTGTCTTCTTTGGTAGTACGCTTGAGCCCTGTGCACCTGATTTATGTCTCTGATCAGGTTAGTTTCAGAGGGGGGAGACCAGAGAGGGAGGGTAGCAGAGGAAGGGAGACAGAGGGTAGCCGAAGGCGTCTGGTAACAGGAACTAGATAAAAGACTTTTCTTACCCTCGTGCTCAGACTCGGAAGATAAAGGGGGAGGGGAGGTCTTTTGGCTGAGCGGAGTAATCGTAGGTTCGTTGTCGTTTTGGGAAAGGGAGCTGTGGGTGCTGTAGTTAACCAAGAAATGGGTACTGAGAGTGCTGTCATCGTTCATTGATGAGGGGCTACTTTTAGTCTTGGGGGGATTATAAGCACTGTCTTCAGGTACATCATTATCCGCGCCAGTGCCGAGGAACACATCCCCGTAGGTCTTGGGTGTACTTTCCACTTTTTCAAAGCTCTTTTCAGTGACATTTAACCGGCGTGCCGGCCGGTCGACTTCACCGAACCCCTCCTTGTCGAATGACATCCCTGGAGTGAGCAGTTCTTCGACAGTGAGTAGCACGTGGCTGGTTGCAGTTGAGGTTCTCCTTTCGTTGGGAATACTTTTGGCCCTCTCCGCTGGTACCAGCACCCCAATAGACCCCTTTGAAGTTGTAACCGAATCCGCAGCTATGTCTTCCGTGTTCGCCCGAGAAACAACACCCCAAGGCTGAGCCTTCAGCCCCGCCTGTTGGTATGTCGGCGGCGGCTTTTTCCTAGAGTTATTGTCTTGTGGGGAAAGCTCCGGTAAAATCTCCTGTGTAGCTGTGGCTATGAGATACTCTTGAAGTTGGGATGCAGCCCTGGCATCGGCTTCTAACGTCAAACTGGAACTAAATACGGTTGAAATGGGTGAAAAAGGACGAGGGTGGGTATACACAATTCCCTGTCGAGCAAGGGCCGTGGTTGTGCTCACGCTGCTCGTCATGCTCAATGTGGGGGTGGCCGTTTCCGGATACTTTGCATATGAGTCTTCGGTGACTCCGGTGTTTTGTTTCAGCACATGTGGCTCCACAATCACCTCTATAGAGGTGTCGGATGGGTCACTGTCACAGAGGGATTGGGTTTCCAGCTCGTATTTGTCCGCAGTGGCGGTAGCCCTATCTTTGGCAAACGCCATTTTGGGGGTCATTACCGATAGCAGATAGCTTACTCTCTCCATATTAGCGACGCTATCCCGCTTCTGTTTGCGGTCCAAGGACGAAGGGCTGTGGAGATTCATGGTAACGGCAATCGCACAGATATCAAGGGCCAAACGAGGAGAAATAGATACAAGCGAGGCTTGAGTTTTTTTGGGGGGTACAAGAACATTCTCTTTTCCGAAGGGATACTGGCAGTATGTATAGGTTATTTGCAGTGCTGTACCTCATGTTAACTCCTATGCATCATGCTCTTGGCCCATAGGACCGTATGCATGCGCTTCCGAAGCGTGAAGTTTAACGTCTCCGTGGCTCCAGTTACAGTGGTTAAAGATCTCCCAACCCTCGCGTAACTATGCATGCATGCATCGTACAGCCGACGGGCGTTCTACTAATTGACAGTCTGTGTCGATTGATACATGAATGAGCACGGCCAGGGTCACTTAAAGACCAAAAGGAGGATTTTATCCCTAATCATGTGGCCGGTATTACCAGGGTTTGGTTTTGCTGTTTGTGAATAGCAGATTTCATGCAGGCTTCTATACTCCTGGACGTCTTTTCTCTGCATCTAGAGCGGACGACCGATGAAGATAGACGGTACGATTCGAGGGTGGCACCATTCTATATGATATCACAGGGTAATGGGGATATATATGAAGAAATATACGGCTCGTTGAATACAGTCTGTGATTTTCGATCTATATTTAAGGCGAATCTCCTTGTGGGGCAGTAAACCAGCGGCAAACACAACCCGACTAACGGGTTGTGTACTCTAAAAGTAACGGAAGTGAGGATTCATAAACTCGTGAGTATAGTGTGGGTTCTGATTTTGGCCAAGCATAACCGCATCATATATGTACATTCACTTTTAAGTGGGTTTCTTGGTAAGAACCCCATTACACTTCCAAGGAAAGGTACTCCGAGCCAGGGACAAATACTCTGTCCACCCACCATTTCCCGTGGCCTGATAATCCCCAAAGTCTACACATATAGGGATATACGAAATATCTCTGAAAATTAAAAGGCTGGAGGTTAGAATATGAATGCAATGCATGATCTAGACGAGTCACCCCGGTTGTTATAACCCCAGCTATTGCATGTACTGTGAACACATCGTTCGAGTCTAAACCTGACCACGCTGGTATTGTATTATTGCGTAAAAGGCAGACACACGTAGATCATGTGTTTGCCCAGTGGAACACGAAAATCGGAATTAAATTAGGATAGAATTAAATCACATGGTCTTCAGAAAGAATTCAAACGCAAAAAGGCTTACGCCAGTCCTGCTTCATAGATTTTAAATACAAGATAGGAATACAACTGAAACTGCGAGTCTTGAAAATGCTACTCTCGGTACCAATAGTCCCTATCATTATTTAGTAAACAGTTGCTCTCCTGGGAGCTTTTTCCAAGATCCCTGGGCCAGATCTGAAACCTGGCAAACTCGTTTGGGACGGCACATATCATCCATCACAAAATACATCTTCAAAATACTCCTTCAGGGTACACTTTCAAAATACTCCTTCAGAATACACCTTCAGCATATCTTCAGTTAGTGTATTTTTATTTTGGACTTCTCCTTGGCCAATCCTTGAGGGTCCGCTCTTGGGTATCCAGGTGGCTTACCCGTATCCAAGTCTTAGCTGAGTCGTGCTTCCACTCAGGAAAAATTCAAACACCCAAATACTTCATTTTCCAACCCGCACTTGTCACATGTCAGATGCATCAAGCAAGAGGCTCTTTCACCCCGCACACCGTACGGTCTAGGTGGCCCTTCGACCGTGCACCACTTACGGCCGGCAAGCACCTTAAGACGCACCTGGAACCTCCTCCAGGCGAATTCAACATTCGGAACCTTCTCGGAGGCTATTCTTACAACAAAGTAGAACATAGTCAAGCCATAAGGGGTGGTCATGGACAAGAGGTCACAGTCTTCCGCGGAAGGAACGGTGCCAAACATAATCACATCGTTTGGCTGCAACAACCTTTTGAGAATCTTGCCCCCCACCCCCGCACGGTAGTTTGGGAGCAGAAGCCCCACCACTATCGTCCCTAAGAACCCCTTGGGGCTGGATCGGATCCATATCGGTTTGATTCGACATTCCAACTCCTTGTTGTTCTTCTTAGGTAAAAAAGTCTCTGTAGATACGTAGGCTTTCATGTATTCCTTGATGTTCTGAGCCAAGGTCTTGTCCATCGTGTCTATCGATGACACAATAATGGACAAGGTCTTGGCCTTGAGGTTAAAGGTGGAGGGTGAAAAGTGTAAGCTTTGGATAAACTCCACCACCGCTTCCTGACTAGGTTTGTCCTTCGCTTCAGCCGTCACGGCGTCCCTTGTTTCGAACTTCATCTTGGAGTGGTTTTCCTTGACATCCTTGACCAGCTCTCGCACCACCAGGCGGATGGCTTTAAGAAAGCGCACCACGTCCTGTTTGTCGTCAAAAAACGCATCGGGGTCGCTGAACACGGTTTTGTAGAGGAATTTACTCTGGCCCGCCGGGATAATAGCGTCTTCCTCATAGTTGTGGAGCAACGTGTCCGGCAAGCCCTCCAAGTTGGTCTTGATAACGGACGCGTACTGTAGCTGCGCCCTGCGGGCTTCCGAAAACTCCCGCTTCTCTTCTGCTCTCATCCTGCGCTCCGTGTCGTCTGTAGCGGTCTTGGCAGTGCCCTTTGGGCCATCAATGGAGGCCGAAGCGGGTGGGGTAGTGACGTTGAGCTTTGTCATAGTATGGCGAGTCCAGGTTTGTGTGTTTGGGTCGGTGAAATCTGTATTCAGTGGGTTATTATGAAGCAGCTATTCATAAGTTCAGCTGGACAGGCTGGTATAAACCCGATAGAGTGTTCTGAAATCGCGTGGCGCGGCAACCCTGCCGAAAATGAAAGTGACGTTCGTGAAGTGCTGCACAATTATGCAAGAAGGTAGGTTTTCAGGGCAGCAGGCACGCGCGGGGAATGTCTCGTGGATTTCTGTAACACGGGATGAACGCAGGATCGTGGGTGGGCTCGGTCGTTTTCATCACTAGTTGGAACGGGCAAGCCAGCTCGTACAAGGGGTATGGCTTCTGTTGCTTAATGTGTGTTAGAGTATTTTAAACACTGTATATGGCTTTGAAAGGAGATTCTCAAGGGCTTTAGGGCAAAACTTTTACATACTATTTATGGTCAATATTACTGACTATACGTGACGTTATATCTCACACTAAAATCATTATTCCTTTCCAATATCCCCAGGGTTGGGTGATCAATGTAAGTTGGTTCTGGCGCACAGCCGATCCACTTTTGAAAGGTATGACCTCAGTCTATACTGGTTGTTGGAGAGGCGGCATACATTCTTACCGATGCTGGAGACCTCTAGAATGGACAGGACACTGAGTGATGTTTCCCTTCCAACCTAAAGCGCAGTTTAATCGTTAGTTCGTTAAATCATAAAGGGAACCGTGTTCACAAAACCCTCGGCTTTTTATCCCCGCATTCTCTCAAAAAACGTCTCTTTGCACCAGCGATGGTCGATCCGTCGTGTTCGTCCACAATCCACTCCTCGTCCAAATTGTCATCCCTGTCAGTGATTTCCTTCTGGTCTGTGTAGTCAATACTCTGGTCATGCATGGAGAAAGACAGGTTTCCGTCACTGTCGCTCTCGTTTTCATCATCCCCACCCGCTTCTTCGTCGGCTTCGCTACCGCTGCTTTTCTTCATCGCACTGGAGGTCCGGACAAGGGTCTGTAACTTTCTGGACCCAGGACCGAGTCCAACGTTTAGGCTGTGGTGCTGGCTGTGGTGCTGCATGTTTTGTTGGTGGATGTGCTGCACCGATAAGGGGGCGAAACTTGGGTGGAACTCGTGCGGACATGGCAGGCTGATCGTGAAGGGAAAGTCCAGCGGAAGGCCGTTGTCTAAGTTGGCGGCTTTGCCCGGAGGAGTGGATATGGTTGGCTGTTGGTTCTCCGAGGTGGATGGGACAGAGGCAGGGGCAGTTTGACTATTACCAACTAACTCGGCACGCTTGGTCAACGCCCAGTTTTCGACGTCGCCGCCACAACTGATACACTCTAGCAAATCATCGATCGCATCGAGATAGCCGCGGTGTCTTAGTAGGCTGGCTTTGGAATCGGAAAGTTTGTATAGGGCCGCAACGGATCTGGCGGCATTCTTGAATTCAGCAGTGATATCGCGGGACAAGTCATCCAACAGCTGGTCCGACACGGGTTTGGAGGGCGGAAGCTGTGACTTGAGATTCGACAAATCCATTTCGGGTGATGTTTCTTATTGGCGCAGACTCTTTGGGTGTTCAGGTGAGCGTCTTTTGAACGCGGTGTGTTTTTGAATGTGGTATGCTGTGGTTTGTGACTCTATCCTTGTTGTAGGTATCCACACGCAACGTTTTAACTTGATCCGTCACTGCTTTTGACTGTGGTGCGTTTTTTCTCTTTTTTTCTTTTTACCCGATATCTAGGTTAATGCGGCTTGGGGTTTTTGTGTGTGTGATCGTATGCAAATTGCATGACTGTGGAGGTCACGTGCAGAATAGAGGTTAATGAGCTACGAGGTTATCTCGCCTCAACGATCAGGGCGGAAGGGATTCATCCAGCCCTGGATTCGTCCCTCTTGTAACCCACTGGTGTAGTAGAGGTTGTCGTACTACTCTGCATCAGCTGCGTAGATGAATATCCCGTATTTTAACCTATCCTCCCACCAAAGACGGTGGCAGCCAATAACTTTTTAGGGTTTCTATGGGCTATATTAATCATTCCCTCCATATTCCCTCTGAATAGCCCTTGATAAAACCCCCTTGAACGGCCAGGACAAAAGGATGGCCCAATCCGGTCTGTCGTTAGCATGTGCTCTATAGCTGTTGCTCATAGTCTGAAATTAATCACGTGACTGAATGATGCTTCCTGCACATAATCACATGCATTGACGCGCGAGTGCGAACCTGCACAGAGGAATGGTATTGCCAGCCTGCCCAAACGTCAGGATATTATCCTACGCACAGGATGGCTTTTACACAAGGCAGAATACAGGACTTGCTCTAGACTTCCAAAAGGCAGTTTCTTAAAAAGAAATATCCACCGCCCTGGGTTATTCTGATACAGCAATAAGTGGCCCAATTTTGGTTGAATAAATTTGTCATCTCTATACTGCATCATCTGTAGTTCTTATCCGGCTAGTAAAACTGGTAACCCTTTGGGGCCCTCATCTGCTAGCTCGCGCTCTCGGTACTATCCGCCATATTAAGAAATACTCGGATACTTCCCGAACCGTACACGCACGCGGTGCATTCAGAAAGTTTTCCACCCCCGGGGAAGGAGAAAAAGCAATTTAATCCCAGCGGCTCATCTCACCCGTACAACATTGCATATTTTGTCGACTGCACCGCTCCCACTCTATACACGAATATCCTACAGACAGCGAAATCTGACATCCTACATTGCATACTAACGGCACTTAAGCAGCAAAAGTAGATACATTTTGCATTCCTACTACGCGCCCACCTCTGCCGCTGGGTATCACCCCCAAAACGGCGGAAGACAAAAAAATCCCTGTCTCTCTCTTTTAATCTCTTCTTTCCGTTTACTTTCTTCCGTATCCCTTTTATCACTTCGGACTATTTCACTCCTCTCAAGACCCTTCACTGGCCTTACATCCCCGTCTCACACGCGCATACCAGTCTATTTTTCATAAAACACCAATCCCTCCACGATGCAATTCTTCACCAGCTCCGTTTCACACTGTATTATTAATTATGACACCACATGCGGTGATAACAGATACTTCGGTCCAACACATTCAGACCCTGTTTATAACAAACCCGAACCGGTCCAGCCGTCCCAGGAGCCGTTTAACGCGGGCACAAAGAGAAGAAACTCTAACGAGTACGATGGAACGCTTAGCGGACAAACCTGTGCCGACAGCTCCAAGCGCTTAAAACAACAGTTTGGTGGTGCAGGCCAAGGGCTCGATGCTAAACGTGTCACATTTAACGGGATGACCACATACCACTGTGGAGAAAACGCTGCCATGGGCGCTCAGGCTGCCCAGTTCGGAATGATGTCGCCAGAAGAACAGATGCATTACCAAAGCCAACTACAATTTCAGCAACAGATGCAGATGCAGATGCAGCAGCACGAAATGCAACAGAAGGCCCTGATGGTGTCCCACTTACATCCTTCCGGCGATGTTGAGCAGTACATCATCAACGGGTACCAGATGAGCTACCCAGCGAAGTAAAATGCTAATAAAGGCCTGGCTTTGCGTCTTGTTATGGCCCTGTCGCCTTCGTTTTGCCACGCCTTTCCTAATCCCTATTTTTGCTCGCGGGCCTTTTCGTGAGTTCATGTTCTTTTGTTTACGATTTAAAAAAAAAAATATCTATCCGGTTCTCTGAGCCATCCCCTACCGTTTCCCTGAACCAGCTCCTATCGTTTCTCTATGAGCTTTGTAAGCAACCTGTCGGTTCCTTCTGATACGTCGGTAGGATAACATTGGATGGAAGTTTAACCTACAGGCTCGCTAAAGTCTGACTTAGGACTATGATAATGGTCTGGTCATTCGGTTAGTAAACGGCGGCGTGGGTGGTTATGTATAGGTTGTACAGAATTCCTTCTGCCTTGTTCCACCAGCCATTCAAAATTCACTTTTAAAAACTACATTTGGACACGTGCCGCGGTTGTGCAAACCGCAGCGAAGCAATATCCCGCGTCCAGTAGACCAAATGAATGAGAAATTAGAGACATAATAATTTAAAACTTAACAAGTCCACTATGTATTTAAGAGTCCACGAGAATGGGAATTCCAAGGCGGTCGAGGACAAATTTCCTGCTCGCTCCCAAATCTGAAAACCTTAGCGGGGCGAAATTTTAGGAATTTTCTTTTTTTCGCGGGGGGCAACTCGTACCGCAGGCCTCGGCCCTCGCCGCACGAAAGACCAACCGGTCACTCGTGAGTAAACTGTCACATGTGTTGTGTCATGTGACAGTGCCAAGGTCAGGAGCTGTTTGCCAGGTGAGGGGTTGCTCAAAATGGATTTACATCTTCTGCCACCGGTATTTACATTCGCCACACCATGTGAGGCGAGACATTGCCAAAAGCTTGTGCGTTCTCCCTTCAGCCGCTTAGCTTTCGTAACCCATTGTCAAAAATTAACCTAAATACAGACATTTTACAACTCATTTATCACTAATCACGTCGCGAATTATATTGAGCCTGCACTGGGGCTAGAGTACACTATGATTGCCTGTTTCACTGCCATGAGACGCGCATGGTATAGTGGCATACATTGCTTGGCAGCTTAGATTCGGATCGATATACCCCATCCATAGATAAAACAGGCCTAGTTTGAGCACACGGGGACGATTATGTCTTTAAAATATCTATCTCTGAGACCAAAGTTATACGTTTACCACATAATGACTCTAGTATGTTAGGCAGCGTACATTGGGGGCCTCCTGGTTTTGTGTTAGCCAATGGCAAGACTGATGGAGAGCCTTCCGGTCTGCGAGCTTACGTTATAGCGTTAAATAAATAGTATCATTAAGCATTATATCTTATCTATATGTTTTCACAAGCACACAAGCCCGTGTCTCGCCACGATATACTCATGGCACGCGAGGTGGTGATGCTCGCTCCCACTCCACTTTGCCTGACCAAACATCGCAGACTTCTTGAGCGGTAAAACCCACACCAGAGACTCGGTCTCAGCTTCTTCAGTCTTGTCGAGACAGTCTTGGAACCGCTGGCTCCTTGTGGTTAAATTTTGAGAGGCCGGGGGCTCGATGCCCAAAATTCGCATAGTGCTGAGTCTGGAGTCAACCGAAACTTGGACCTTAGACATATGGCTGCGAGCTTCCGGGGATTTGTGGGAAACCACAAGCGGCTGACCGACCCACTTATCAGTCGCCTTTAAGCTGGACATCAACTGCTTGATGAACGATAACTCTAAGTTGTAGTTCTTTGACCCGGGGGTAAGAGCCAGACCTGAGGGCCTCACCTCAAACTCTTCCATCGAGCACTCGGAAAAATCTGACAGGGAGTCCTGGGTGAACTGGGAGTTGACAGTCGAGACGTCGGAGGCAGTGGTGGATGCAGAGTTAGCTCTTCCTCTGACGGTTTGGTCCACCTGTGAATAGTCGTATTTTGTGTTTAACCCACTGCTTGAGCGATTTTGGGACCCGGAAACCGCATCTAAGAGATTGCCTTCGCCTTCGCCGCGATAGCGCGTACCTCTTCGGCGGGGAATCGTCCTCACCGTGGTCTCCAGTCTCAGCTCTAACGGCAAGCTCAAGTCCTTGGCAAAGTTCAATTTAAAGTACCAGTCGATGAGACTCTCCTCGGAAAAGCACTGGATGAGCAACTGCTCAGTCTCAACTCTGGCCCTGAGAAATACCGCAGGAGAACCGCCCTGGGTGTCGGTGGCGACTCCGATTTTGGCGCGTTGCAACGTGTAGGATGACACGGGCTGGTGGGTAAATATAATGTATGACTTGACGGGGGATTGGGAGATGATCAGCGAGGGAATGCTGTGGAAGGTGGCGGGATATGGCATCGTGAAGAGAGAGTCCAAATTTCTCTTGTCTACAGACCCAGTGGTCTTCCACAACCGACTAAGGGCGGAAGTAGGGGTCTTTTCGGTGTCAGTGTTACACACTGCCTGGAAGCTGTGGATGATTTCTGCAACAGATGGAACGGCTCTGTCCTTCTTTCTCGAGAGCTGGTAGAAGTTCAACTGGGTCGAGTTGAGCTCCATAAAGCACGGCTGCCATTCAGTATCGTATTCTTTGTATGGCGACACCAATTCTCTCTTTACGAGCACTAGTCCGAAGCCTTCAGAGGCTGGTTTGTACAGCGGCAACTTTTCATGATTTAACACCTCATCTAGCGCATCTCTGTAGATAGGATAGGTGGGGGCGGAGTGGGATGCTTGGTATGAGGGAGGATGCATGGGAGAATAGCGAGTGAGGTATTCGAGGGAAGCGTCAAACTTTATTACGGAGAGAGAAGAGGCGTTTATATTCTCGACAGACAGTTTTTTTGAAGGGTCTGTGCTGTGCTGACTGTCAGGTCTTGGCAAATGTTTGTTTGCATACCGAGTATTCTCCGAGGCACTCCGAGTGCTATCTCTGGGCGTGACATCATCAGAGTGTGGGGAAGACGTGCGAATCGGCGCGTCCGAGGCTGTGCAGGAGTACGTCATTTTTTTTTATACGGGAATGTTTGCAATCTCCTGCAAATAGCTCTGTCTCGGCTCTGGGGGTATCGGGGTCTTGGAATCAAACAAGGATGTGAAACTCTGGGCCAGTGGCAATGGAAGCCCTAGTTAAACTCTGAGTTTGGTTTAAAAAAAGACCAGTGAATGGAGAAAAATCCAGAAAGCCAGCGATGCTAATAGGTGACTTTTTCGAGCTGTGAAGCAGCGGCACGGCGTGCTTTTAAACTGTAGCAAAGGCTCTAAAACGGGCACAATGGTTTGAACCGCCTCCAATTGCTGTCCAGGATTAGATTTCAGCTGCGTGATATCCGACTGAGTTTAGCGGGGATGTCGTGGCAGATTAAGGTTTAGTTAGGGGAAGGGCGCGCAAGTTCGTAGCCAACTTTGATGTGTAGATAGGGGGATTTCAATACTGTTAAATGGTTTCAAGTTTACAAGAACCATATAGCTAAGGGGCCTACACTTGTTTATATACGTCGGTGCCGCCGGCAACCCGGTATCTCACAGCGTGACTTGATGGCTATATCTGTAAGAGCGGCACATGCACGCATCCTTACCCAGACAACTTGCATGCGCCTATTCCTATTTCAGTTTACAGCGCGGATGTCGGCTCACACTTTAGAACTCTAAAGTTACAAAATTCTTAAATAGCACGCTAGCCACCTTCCTGGCCTCTTACCTACGCGTGACATCCCGGTCTCCCGTTTCTCGCTATTTTTACGACAGAACTAGTTGGCTTACGGTTCTTGTGGATTTTGTTTACGCATAGTAGCATGCACTCATGGAATCTCTGCCGTTAGCTACACTGTGCTGAGTTGTTTCCGCTTCGTATTTCCTAGTGTGACGGCTGAAGCACATCCCTGAGTGACATTGAGCAGCCGGTGCTGACTATTACACGATAGCTGATTGGCGGAAATTACTTGAAAATCCTTCCAGCCGCAGGGGGAGCTGTGCATGCATATTCTCTCAGTGGCTTACATGGATAATGCCGCCGACAAAATGCTTGTATATGCATGCTGCGTATTCACCCGTTCCTTCGTCTCGGTGCAACCGGCCCGGTTTTTCCTAAACCATAAGGATAGGGGTGGGGCGGATAACCAGGATCTAGGATCTAGGGGGTTGCTGACATGCACAAGATGCTATGTCTTGTGACGGCATGAAAAACTGATATGTAAGCGAATGTTTTTAAATAGACCGCCTATTGGAAGCGACCCCAGACTGAAACAAAAGAGCCCAATCCCACGAATAAGTGTAAGCCCCATCATAGTTTAACTTCAGTTCATAATTTTCAATTTAGACACTCAATATCTCAAACCATACAATGATAAATATACCCAGTATATTATCCAGTCTACATAGACCGAGCGCTTTAGGCCCTCACAGCTCTCACGAACTTAAAACCAGTCTGTCTCTAAAACCTATCGTTCAAACCCATCCCAGTAAACATATTGTAGTCTCTCTGATCGTATTTACATACTACATGTTTATGCCTCTACACCACCTGCATCTTCACGCAGCTTTTATTAAATATACACTTCCCTGCTGTCAAACATCTGAATCCTCAGATTCACACATCGCCATTATCAATAGACTCTACTTTTTCTTGCTCTTCTTATTTTTGGCCTCCTTGGTGCCGTAGGACCCGGCAATATTTCCATTACCCCCGGTATTCCCACCCGAAGCGACAATCTTCATCTTCCCAGCACAGCTAATAGGCAAGATCAAATCCACATCCTTCATGCTCTTGATTAACTCGTGCTCCTCAGGCCAGTCAACGTCCAAGTCTTTGCCACGATCCTCGGGAGACGCAACGACCGCACGTTGCATGAAGAAGTTGGCGACCTCTGCGACGGTCTTGCCCTTCTTCAAAGCGCCCGGCTGGATCTTGACCTTGTACTTTAACTTCTGTAACGCGGGCCACGGCGCAAAGACTGGCACCGCGTCTATCAATACATCCTGCGATTGTGGTTTGGCGATGAGCGAATCAAAAATCTCGAGGTAATGCGTTGGTGGCTCGTCGTCAGAAAGTTCATTGTCGGAGAGGAGAGCCTCGTTCGCGTCAGCACCCTCTTGCTTCGCGCTTGTGCGTGCGGCCCATTCGCGCTCGCGTCTCGCGCGCGTCTCTTGAACCTTAACCATCGCCTCATTGTCAATCTTATGGTTGGGATTGCCTTTTGGCACATCCTCCTGCTTCTCTGGCTCCACCTGCTTCAAGACCCCCAAGACCTGCATCCGCATCCGTCTCTCCTCGTCGTCCTGGTCAGCATACTTTGTCGCAATCTTCTTCAACTTGGCCTTCTTCCCACGCACCACCTTCGGCATCTTCAACGGCAGGGATTTGATATCCATAGATGCAATCGATTCAGTAATAGACTCATCATCTGTCTTCACTTCGCTCTCTACCTCTTTCTTCTCCTCCTTTTTCTTCTCTTCCTCTTTCTTCTCTTCCCTCACAAACTTCTTCCTTTCCTTCTTTTCCTTCTTCATTTGCACAAGCTCTAACCCAACATCCTGCATCCGCTGCAATCTCAACTCCCGGTACTTCTGTGTCGCCTCTGCATCCCCGAGCCACAAGAATCCAAAGCCCATCACCAACAGACATGGCTGAAGGTAACGCTTTTCAGCAGTCACGTTGACCATACCAGGCTTCAACAACGTACCGTCAAAGTCATACTTCGACACGTCCGTTCCCTTGGCCCACCACGCAGAAGTGCAAATCTTGTTCTCCCACGCCTTCGACGTGGAAATGGCCAACATCCCTGCTTGCATGAGCGTGCTGGGGGCAAGGGTGTAGTTGGTGTACGGGTTCTTGACCACCACCTTGAGTGAGTTGTCGAGGTCGCACGTGACAAACACATCCGTCTCGGGGTTAAAGTTCTCCGGCGAGAGCAAAGTGTCGGTCTGCATCGCGTCGCGACCAGCCACCACCAAATACCCCTCGCTAGAGACGAACCAGTAGAACTTCTCAAACCAGTACTTTGTGCGAATCGCCTTCAACACGTCCGTTTCCTGCTTGAGATTCTTACGCAAGTCCATTTGGATCTTCCTCTCCGCGGAGCGGAGCGCAAGCGTGGCAGACTTTTCAACCTTGGACTTTTTCACCTCGGCTGTACGCTTGGCATCGAAGTACGTGCGCGCGTTGGCAAACGCAGAGAGCCCAAGGTCAACGGTGACGGTGATTTGCTTTTGCTGGGCCTTTTTAGGCTTCGATTCACCATCTGAGTCGGACTCGGATGACGAGTCGGACTCGAACTCAAGCTCGTCCATATCCGGTAAGCGCAACTCGATCTTGTTCTTTAGCAAGTTTAGCGACTTGACCGTCTTGGCCACGGCATTTCCCCGCTGCTGCTCGACCTTGATTAATTTCTCAATGTGTTTCCAGTCCATCTGTTGGTCGAGTAACGCCTGAACTGCGCCCATTGCCGCCTCAACCTGCTCCGCGTGATACGTGATGGCCTCACCCTTGCGGATATTGTTCTCCTGGACAGAAACAAGTGCCTGGACCTGGTTGTCCTTCTGCGAACGCGCCTGCTGGAGACGCTTGGCCGCGAGCTGCTCCTGCTGCTGAATCTTGAGCGAGTACTTGGACGACTCGATGGTGGAGAAGAACTTGTCCAAAGTTTTGTTGTACCCCGTAACCTCGATGATCTGGACCTTCTTCTTCGCATCCTTTACTGACGGTCTGAACGGATGGAACTCCTCGTAGAGATACTCAAGATCGACGTTGGTGTTCACGCTCGACTCGGCCTCCGGATTGAAGAGCGGGTTTTCCACCGCAACAATAAATCCGGTAAGTTCCTTCACGGTTTCACCGCTGAGATGGACATACTCCGCCTCGGCATCGTTCAAGGCCCGGACGACTGGTTCCAATTCGGCTTCCGTGCAGTTCAGCGACGGATTGACCCCCTGGGCATGCAAATTCGTCTTGATCAAGTCGGAGGATAAGTGAGCGGCGTTGACAAACGCAAGCTTCTGAATCGTCATAGTGGTGGACTGCTTCTTCTTCTTGTGGAAGTGGCTCTGCTCCGCCTGGAGTTGCTCCGCCTGGAGCTGCTCCGGGACCCTGGCGATCCATGCCTGGACTGCCTCCGCGGTGTAGACCTTCTTCTCGTAGGTGTACTCGGTCTCAAACAAATCGTCGCCAAACATCGTGTAATAGCTGTTAACGGCGTAGCGGCCGTTATTCTCCTTCTCGTCGACCAACCGCTGTAACGACAAAATCTTGCGTGTGTGGTCCAACAAGATGATGTTCCCCGCGGAAAAGAACTCAAACACCAAGTAGAAGAGCCCGTCACTGAACTCTAGGACGAGAATCCGGTCGTTGCCGACCTGTCTCAACCCCGACAAGCGTCTCGTCTTCAAGTGTTTGCGTAACTTCGTGACAAAGTTCGATGGCGTCAGTTCGGTCGAGCGTGCAAAGTCCGTGAGGTGGAGCTTGGCGCCACAGTCCACCACCAAGTTCTTTTTCAGGTCCGGTATGGAGAATTTGAACACGTAGTGGCGGTTTGAGTTTACCACATTGTAGATGTTCTGAAGGCGGTAGTCAACGATACTACGGAGCTCCGACGTGATGATCTGAAGATCGAGGGCGCTAATTCGTTGCTGGAGAGTTAGTATCGAGTTTAAAGTTCCATTGAGGGGATGTGCTTACTTTCATAGTGGATGGCGGGTGAAAATGGAAGATTGGGAGTATTTTTGCACAACGGCTCTTAAGTGTAATTTCCGGAAGGTCACGTGGTGTGGAAGTGTGCGCGTGACTAAAGGGTGCTAAACTTGGAATATGGTATTGAGCTGCTCTGGTTATTGTTTTAGTCTTCTCATCCGTCGTGACTGATTCTGTAGTTTCTCATTGATCGTTTAAAACAAAAAGGGGAGATATTTTTCCCTCTGTGGAAAAAAAAAACAGTGGCAAATGAATTTCTCCGTGACGTCAGTTCTCGTCATCCACGCAAAAGGATACCTCTTTTCATATACTGGAGACTGGCCATACCCTCTATATATAAGGTGTTTTCAACAGTTCCTTCTGAGTTTTGCAGATATACATCCAAATATATATATATTTGGTGGTATATCGATTAACTACGAAAGCGAGTTGGTGTCGAATAATCAGCCTGGTCAGCCGCATGCATCTAATCACGCGGATCGGTGGTGCTAAGGCATAAATCCAAATATTTAGAGCAACCAGGTATTGCCAACCCTTTAGCTCAACATTGTCGGCCAAATATGTCTGACCTCAAAACTTTGGCTGAGGCCTTGAAAAATGGTACCTACTCTAGAGTTGTGTTTATGGTGGGCGCTGGGATTTCCACAGGCGCTGGGATCCCAGACTTCCGGTCCCCAGGCACGGGCTTGTACGCCAATTTGAGTAAGTTGAACTTGCCATATGCAGAAGCCGTGTTTGACATTGAATATTTCAGGCAATCCCCTAAGGCGTTCTACACGTTGGCCGGCGAGCTCTACCCCGGGAAGTTCCTCCCCACCAAGTTCCACTACTTGATCAAGTTGTTTGAGGAGAAGCGGTTGTTGAGACGTGTGTACACCCAGAATATCGACACCTTGGAGCGGATAGCTGGTGTAGGTGCCGATTACATCGTGGAGGCGCATGGCTCGTTCGCTGCAAACCATTGTATCGACTGTGATGCGGAGCTCGCGACGGAGTTGTTGAAGCTAGACATGGAAGACGAGCTGGTTGACGGGATTCCTGTGTGTCGCCAGTGTGGGGGCTATGTCAAGCCGGACATCGTGTTTTTTGGCGAGGGCTTACCTGACCGGTTCTACGATTTGTGGGAGCAAGACTGCAAGAAGACGGACTTGATCATCGTCGCAGGGACATCCTTGTCGGTCTATCCCTTTGCCGGTTTGCCTGCTGCTGTTCCCAGAAGGACACAGAGGGTGCTTGTTAACCAGGAGCGAGTGGGTGACTTTGCCTCCTCGCCGCGTAAGGTGGACATTCTCGCATTGCGTGCTTGTGATGTGATTGCTGACGAGTTGGCCGAGCTCTGCGGGTGGGCTGATGAGTTGGTGGAGTTGATTAGGAAAGGAAAGGAGGGTCATGAAGCGAAGAATACTGATAAAGGGGTAGGTACGAAGGAGGAGGAAAAGGAGGAGAAGGAGAGGGAGAAGGAGAAGGAGGAGAAGGAGGAAGAAAAGGAGGAAGAAAAGGAGGAAGTAGAAAGAGTTAAGACTGAGGATGAGCCAGATATCGACGAAATCATCAAGGATATTTCCAAGTTGAAGGTTGCTGAGAAGGAACTAGCCCCTACTGAAAAATAGGTAGTGAATTTACATGCAGATCTTTAATTAATTCACGCATTACAGGTGCGGAGAATTTTTGATCAAAGCAAATCTAGTAGAATATATATTCAATAAATAATTTGATCAGTGTGTTAGCTTCGCGCTGAATATCATATACAACATATTACTATATATGGCGCTATTTGTGTATTTTTTTAAAATAATAAGATTAAATATATACATATATAACTTGGATATTTGACAGGCTATAAAACCTTCAATATTACGAGAGAATAATCGATTATAGTTGACAAATATATATTAATGATTTTGTAGCCTGTCAAATACCTATGTCGTATGTATACATAGTGTGCTAAAAATACATTAATGGTTAGAGTCTACTAGATAATTTTTCCATCGGATAGGTTTCGTGGTCTAGTTGGTTATGGCACCTGCTTAACACGCAGTACGTCCCCAGTTCGATCCTGGGCGAAATCATTCTGGTATTTTTTCCTCCCCATCACTATAGTCCAGAAAGTTGTCTGCCGGTGTAAGAATACGTTGGAGACGTACATAATACTCGAGACGTCCGTATCCAGGGAACATTGATCACCATAACCACTATCCCACTGTCTCTTCACATTCAGCTGGGCGGTACTCATAGCTGAACTACCACTACTCGAAACGACGGTAGTGTTGGCTATTTTCTTATTAGAGACTTTCACGGCCTGGTACATAGTAGGTTCCGTCAATCAACGTGTGTTAGATAAAAATACTGGGGCGGCATAAATCAATGCACGCTTTAACAGCAGTGCTGTACTCAATGGATAAACCAGTGTTACCATTAGAGTATATGACATTAGTGATGTTGGCAATGCCGACTACTATTAACTTCGAATAGATGTGCGCAAGACAAAGGTCGAAGACATTCCTGCTACCACTGAAGTTATGGAGGCCCGTCCAGGAACGTACGGCGTAGACCGTAGGCACATAATAAGTGCAATTGCAAGTGTGGCGAAGCTGAAACGAGGGAACCACATGCTATTTAGTTTATTTTCGTGGTTTACTAGCCACTGTAAACTGAGAGAAAGGTTCAAATGATATAGTTAGAGTTTTCAAGATAAAGGCATTTTCTAGCTAGAACAAAAAACTATATAACATAGCGATCTACCCTTATATAGAAAAGGACTTACTTTGCAATCACGTAATTACCATGATTTACAACCCCTTGTGTGAGTACACTTGTGCACCAAACCTCTCTCGTAATCTCCGTTAGATGACTAGGTAAGTGCATCTAAATTTCCTCTCTTTTTCCTTAAATAATGGCCGTTTGGCCGAGTGGTCTAAGGCGTCTGACTCAAGATCAGATCTCGTAAGAGGCAAGCGTTCGAACCGCTTAGCGGTCATTATCGTTTTTTGCACCAGCTCCGCCTATACCTGGGAAGTTAAATGCACCATTCGGAATACCTATAAAGCGATATACTATTTCCTGAACCAACGTTTTTGCGTGCTCAACCAGTCCCAGTATGATGTAGACGCTTTAATCCGCGTGAGACTAGAAAATTAGCTCCCAATTCACGCTATGCCTGGTCATACGACCCACAATAGTCTTTAGCAAACCAGCTTAACCTTTCCTCCGTTTCCATCGCTGGATTTTGTGTATCCCCGTTTTATTTCCACTCTCACTCGTAATATTCCCTCCTACGTGCTCCCATAGCTATATACCTATTCATCCACATACACTTTCTTACAACTCGTGCCTTCTTGTTACCTCTATACACAGACACAACCCCTGTAGAGTACCAATTTCCTTAATTCTGGGATCTTCCGATACCCCACCCTTTCTACACTATATATAGGAGAACCCCTTGAATACTCCCACGATAGACTGTTAAATTACACCAGACCTGTAATAAGCGTGTAGCGGTCACGCAGTAGGGATCGATACCTTATATAATGAGGCCAATTCCTCCTTCCTTTATCCTATACAAGTTATACAGCCAATCAGTATACTATAAGTAGAGATTCTCCCCTCGAGGTACAGATACACCACAAGACCTACAGGTCTAACAAAACTCGAGAAAACCATGATTTAGCAACACATACCTAAGATAGCCCTCCCAACCGAACGAGTCGATGATATTCTATACCAAAGAACCTATATCAAAGTCTTTTTTTTTCTTGCTAAAAAAGATGTACGGTTGCAATCCCCTTCGGGGTCCAAACAAAGTTCCCCTATATGTCACGTGATTACTCTTGGATTACAGGGGCGCCGCACGAATTAGGTATAGGTTTGCGAGTTTGCCACTTGCTGTCCTTATAAAGATCTTTTCACAAAACACGTTACTCGATTACCTACACCCCCCTTACTGCTTCATTGTGATTGATACCATGACGTTGAAATTGCTACTAAGATCTCGGTGGAGACCGTCTCAATTGAGGCCGTTGCGGCCTTTGGGTCTCGGCCTTGGCTTCGGCTCAGCACGCCGATACATTAGCACTCCACCCTCCGACACCATCCTCGACACCCAAACCCAGGAGACATCTCTTACTAAAGAGCAAGAAGTCTCCAACGAAGACAACGCGGAGGAAACCGGAGTGATCCAGAAATCCACTCGTGAGAGCTTGATCTACTTTGACCATGTGCTTCCGTTCCGCCAGAGCAAGGTGGACTTCAAGCAGGACATTTATGCGACGATTTTCTCGAAAAACAACAAAACCCTCCAGGATAACGTGCTCGACCTCTCAGCGTCGGAAAATGGCCCACTTGATAAGAGCAAGTTGCAGATCACATCGTTTGTACCTATCAAACGCGACGGAGGGGTATTTGTGAAGTTTGCAGTGCCGCCGTTCATGGAGATAGACGAATTCAACAAGGCTATCCAGAAAAACACAAAGGACAAAGCAACAAACAGCATCCTTGGGTACCTTACGCATCCCCGCTGCTACCCGGTTAAGGGGGTGCCGTGGATCGAGGACTTGCGCCGGTTTCCGAGCAACCGGCTCAAGATGTCGTTCGAAGGTCCAGACTTGACGGAAGAGGAGATCTATTTGCTTATGAGACGGTATGGGGTGATCTCTGACATCATCCCGCCGTCGCCGTCCATCAAAGATTTGCCGCGGTTTGCGGAGGTGAAGTTCCGCTCAATGCGGTCCGCTGTGGCCGCCAAGAACTGTACTACTGGATTGAAACTAGGCGAAACGGTCATCCACATCAAGTACATTCCGGTTGTCCGTGATAATATCATCAAGGACTTGATCTTGGGACACACCAAGATCGCAATCCCAATTATTATTGCGCTCCTTGCGACGCTTGCCGTGTTGATTTTTGATCCGATTCGTGAGTTGTTTGTGGAATCCAAAATTACCAAAAAATACCTGCTCACCACCTACAAGGATAACCTGTTCGTGAAACCTCTTATTTCGTTCATCAACACGTTCTACGACAGCGTTTCATCCGTGGCCCACTTGTTCTACACCCGGTGTGGGAATCGCAACGAAGAGAGTGGGGTCTTGTGGACGGAACGGTATGAAACCGTCAAGCAGGTCAAGCTCTGGATGGAGGAGAACATGAACACGTTCCTCATCATCCAGGGGCCTAGAGGCAGTGGTAAACACCTGTTGATCAAGGAGCACGTGCTTGCAGCAAGGGATAACGTCTTGTACCTCGACTGTGAGATGATGATCAAGTCGCGGAACGAAACGCAGTTGATCCGCAATGTTTCGCACGAATTGGGGTACTATCCGATCTTCCCGTGGCTCAACTCGATCTCCACGTACATCGATTTGGGAGTCCAGGGACTTACGGGGCAGAAGTCTGGGTTGGCCGAGTCCAAAGAAACCCAGGTAAAGAACATGTTTGCGCTCGTGACGTCCACGATCCGGAACATTGCGCTTCGGGACTACAACCTGAATGCGGTCTTGGAACCGGAAGTGGATGAAAACGGGGTGGTTGTCGCGCAGACGCTGATCAAGGAGGATGACTACCTCACGGACAACCCTGAGCTCAAGCCGGTGGTTGTTATCGATCGTTTTGCCACAAAGTCCGAGACAAACAGCTTTGTGTACCGCGAGCTTGCGGAGTTTGCGGCCACTCTCATCAACATGAATGTGGCACACGTGATCTTCATCACCGACGAGGTTGGTAGTACGCAGGTGCTCACGGAAGCGTTGCCAAACCTGATCTTCAAGACGTTTTTGCTCTCAGACGCACTGGAGGAGTCTGCACAGTCGTATGTGCTTACCCAGTTGAAGAACAGTGGCAAGGACTTTTCCGAGTTGTCGCAGATCGATTTGTGCCGGGCTGTAAAGCCGTTAGGGGGTAGAATGTTGGACCTTCAGGCGTTGGTAAGACGCATTGTGTCGGGTGAGGAGCCCCAGGTGGCGCTCAGCCAGATGGTTCACCAGACGGCGGAGCAGGTGACACAGATGATCAAATCGCTGAGCGCGAAGTACACGCAGGCGCAGGCGTGGGAGATGGTCAAGATGTTGGCCGCCAAGCCCAGTGTGGGATACAATGAGATATACAAGTCTGCGTTCTTCAAGGACACTGCCACGCTTGTCGAGTTGGAGCGCGACGAGTTGGTCATGTTGATCAAGGACCAGGGCATTGTGCAGGAAGTGAGGCCAGGAAAGCCGTTGTTCACGGAGGCATTCTGCAGTTTGGTTAATAATGAGCGGGTTTATTCGTTCTTTGAGAACGACTCACTTTCGCTGTTGATTGCGATGGAGACGGCCAAAGTGAAGCGGTTTGAGGAGGAGTTGGTGAGCCTACGTGCTGTCTCAGACAACAAGCTGTTCGCGGCACGGTTGGAGTACTTGGGGCAGAAGATTTGTCTGTCGACGGACAAGATCATTGCGTTGGAGGCGGCACAGGCAGACTTGCTCAATCGGTTGGAGAAGCCCACAAAGAAGCGATCGTCGTGGCTTTAGTGAATTTGATATTTGAAATTTAATGATTATTTAGTTTAATGTTTTTCATGATTTTGTTCGTGAATTGTCATGGGTATTGGCTAGTTTCTAGTTGAACCAACTACTTGTACTGTGTTTTATAGGTTATTTTACCGGAAAGTATTCCACTGATGAGTTCTGACTTGCATGCTTATTTGTGCTATTGACGACTACCTCGAAACTGGTATTTTTTGCTGATCTATCACAAGAACATGTCTCGATCTCCATTGAGACCCCCTGGCGCTTGCATGGCGCAGGATTATCCAAAACTTACCAAACTAGGACAAAACGGTCGAAATCCAAAGCCAGGGACATTGCGATCTGCTGTTATGATGGAAAATAGCCCATCACATGTAAGACCACCAATGTGATAAACTGGCAGGGCCTGTGCTCTTTTCCTTAACTCATGCGAAAGGTAGCCTTTACAACGAGGTTTCTCAAATCCCTGCCACTTACCGAGGAGTATAAAACGCCTCGGAAACGTTATAGGCATATACGTAACTCCTGTTGCAACAAATTTTAACCTATAACCCTCAGCGGGGCCCTTGGGAATTGCATTATCACTAACCTTGAAATTGGTAAAACGTGTTCCTGCAAATAGCCGCACCGAGAGCCTACGATACGGCGGAAAACGTGGGGTGGCATGTGCAGGATACAATATCGGAGTTTTTGACATCTATCAGTCCGTCTCCAATTTGTAATTAAGCGTTAGATAAAAAACAATACCAGCGTCGTTGGGTTCAATCCGCACACATATATTGACTTACACATGACAATCTAACCGGGGAAAATACGGTTATTAATGCTCAGGATTACGGCCCTGGAACCTTAAACCAACGGATTCTCCGAACCACCGAGATTTACTCACCCTCAAGATTTACTCACCCCATAACTTCCCCCACGTGGTTAATTCACATGCTCTTTAAACAACACGGTCAGATCCGTGTTTTACGTGTCTCACGCGCTCAGACCGACTCAACAATATCGGACTTTAATTTAGTGTGGTCCACCAAGGTTTATTTACACGTGGAAGCCAATTAACGCGCTAGTTATGTCTCACGGTAGTCCATACTCATATCTATATAAGCACCGACTCCCCGTAAATAAACACCTTAACTTCTTTAGCCCCATAATCCAAAACCCTTGCCATTTCAACATGGTCAGCTCTATCATCAGCTCGCTCGACCTCACGGAGTATTTCCTCCCGTCTTCAGTAACCGCCGCGTCTAGCTACTTCCTCGCGGTGGTGCTTCTTTCAACCTTCTGCTACATCAACCAAACGGCCAAATCCGCGGCCATTTTCGCGTACAATTGCTTTATCAAGCCGTTCACCAGGACCGAATCCCCGGACCAACAGGAACAGTTAGAGCACTTCTACAAGTCGCAGGCCGGAGTCTATGACAAAACCCGGAAGTTGCTTCTCAAGGGCCGTGAAAACGCCTTGAAGTTGGGTATGTCACACCTCTTATCCTCCCACCCAACCCAGAAAAAGCTTGTTTGGGTGGATGTTGGTGGCGGAACCGGCTGGAACATCGAGTACATGAACTCCGTCCTCAGAACCACCAAACAAAACTTTGCCAAGATCTACCTTGTGGACCTCTCTCCGTCACTATGTGAGGTTGCCAGAAGCAGATTGGCCCTGCAAGTGTCGCACGGGGTAGTGGAGGTTGTTTGTGGCGATGCCTCTTCCTTCAACCTTGAGCTCGGGCTTGCGGAAAACTCCGTTGACTTCATCACCTTCTCATACTCTCTCTCTATGATTCCCACCTACTTCTCTGCCATCGACCATGTAATCCCCTTGTTGAACAAGAACCATGGAGTCGTGACCGTTGCTGATTTCGGGGTCCAATCCACCTCCACCTCCGTTGGCCGGATCAACACCTTGGGTGGGTTGGTGGGCCGCAACAACAGCTGGGTCCCCCGCAATTTCTGGCGTATCTGGTTTGAGTTTGACAACGTCCACTTGGACTCTTCCCGTCGCAACTACTTAGAGTACAAGTTCGGAACCCTCAAGTCAATCAACTCTGTCAACTCAACCTTGGGCAACATCCCTTACTATACGTGGGTCGGCTGCGACAAGCTCAAGTGTGCAAACTTGGTCAACAAGATCAACGCCCACGTTACCGAGTCTCCCTATTTGTTGCCAGCGGAGATTGTCCAGCACCATATCCCCGTGTCCAAGGGCCACGAGGCGGTCGTGGACAACTTGAGCCGCGGCTTGCCGTTCCCGTCAATGTACTACCAAAAGCAGGTCTGGAGAGTGTTCTACAACGAATTGAACCCGTTGTTTGCACAGTTCAACAACCAGTACATCTACGCCTTCACCTGGGAAGACCCCCGCGAGGACCACAAAATTTTAAACATCAACAACAAAGACTCGCTCTTGGCGATTACTTCCGCCGGTGACAACTTGTTACACTACGCCTGCCTTCCGTCACCCCCAAGGCGTATCCATGGAGTGGACTTGAACCCGGCCCAGAACCACTTACTCGAGTTAAAGCTCGCTTGTTTCAAATCGGGGTTGAAGCAGGACCAGATCTGGAGCATCTTTGGTGAAGGCAAGCTCGCGGACTTCCACGACGTTTTGTTGCAAAAGTTGGCCCCGTACCTCTCCTCAAACGCTTTGCAGTTTTGGGCCGACAAGGGCTCCGATACCTTTGCCGTCAATGGACACGGCTTGTACTACGACACCGGCTCGACCAGGTGGGCGTTAAAGCTCGCAAACTGGATCTTTATCAAGGCGGGGATCACCAAGGATGTGGAAAAGTTGTGTAATTGCACCACCATAGAGGAGCAGAAGCGAGTGTGGGAAACCAAGGTCAAGCCGGCAATCTTTTCTCCGATTGTGGGAAAGTTGATTGTCGCCAATTCTGTTTTTTTGTGGAAGGCCCTCGGAGTGCCTGCTAACCAAGCCAACATGATCAACGGCTCCATCTTGGACTACATTGTGGACACCTTGGATCCTATAGTTACTCGCTCGTTGATCTCCACCGACAACTACTTCTACTACTTGTGTCTCATGTCCCGTTATGCTCGCGACAACTGTCCGGACTACTTGACCGATGCCGGTTACAAGAAGTTGTCCGCCCTGGAGAACTCTCCCTTGGAGACCATCAGATTGCACACTGACACCTTGAACGAGGTCCTTGCGCGCGTCACTGCTGGCTCTTTCACCATCATCGTGATCATGGACCATATGGATTGGTTCGACACCAACGGGTGGGATGCCAGAGAGGAGGTGGAGTTGTTGTACCGTGCCTTGGCTGACGGTGGGCGTGTAATGTTGCGTTCTGCCTCCACCCATCCGTGGTACATTGACGTGTTCGAAAAGAATGGGTTCCACTGCGAGGCTGCGGCCGTCAGATTGCCAGGTGAGTCAATCGATAGATGTAACATGTACACCTCCACCTGGGTCGCTACCAAGATCAGCCACCAGAGAAAGATGAGTAAGTTGACCATCTAGAGATGACGTATATAAAATTGAAATGTTAATTGCGAACGAGCTTTGAGTGATTAAATAGTGTTTAACGGAATGATAATGCTCAAGGGTATTAAGAGCGGTAACGGAAGGAGATTTCCTGGAAACACACTGCTTAAGAATAGAATGGAAATTAAAGGCGATTTGTTGGGACATGTGCCAACTATATTCCAGTGTGTATCGATACTACCAATAGGCCTGTGAGGATAAGTTTATATGGCGCACTTACAATAATACTCCAGGAACAGAATTCTCCTTGATTATATCTACATTAGTCTCTGAGTCGGGATAGAGTATTGTCATTGACAGCAGAAGCTTCAACACAGTGTTGAGTTATATGGGAATGTGCCTAAGAGTGATTGATGGTAAGTGTCACGGTAATAACCAAACCTATTCCATCTAGTGTCAAAGTATACATATAGCCGATACCTCCTACAGCCACCCTACACCTTTCAAAGGATAAAATTCAATTCTAAAACCCGCTATATATACATGAACTCACCTTCCCCTGCCCTACTTCAAGTTGTCCTTGGCGGCTTGGACGATTGGAGAGTCGGCCTTGGTGGTCTGGTCTGGCGCTGGCCACATTGGGTCCAAAATTCCCGCCTTCTTGAACAATCTCTGAACCACCGGGGTCGGCTGGGCGCCCACACCAATCCAGTACTTGGATCTGGTAAAGTCCAACTTTATATCCTTGGTCGGCATCACGCCCTGGGCCCTCTGTTCCGGGGTGACCTCGGTGGGGATCGGGTTGTAGGTCCCAACCACCTCGATCGGCTGGTTGTCTCTGCCAGATCTGGCGTTTGCAACGACAATGTTGTAAAACGGCGCTCTCTTTCTGCCGAATCTGGCAAGTCTAATTCTCACGGAGCCCTTCATGGTGTATTATTATTCACCCTTCCAATCTCTCTTTGCTCACGCTGATATCGACGCTTTTAGACGCTGCAAGTTTTTGTGATTGCCGGGTAACGGCATCGAGTGTCCTGCACACAGCTGCAAAACGAAAATATTTTTTCTGCATTATACAAATCGGTTATAGTAGTTATCAACCTTTGGACTATATACCACGGACTTATTGAACATGGCTGATAATAATCCAGATGGTGGCATGGCCTTTGATACCGTTGATTTTGAGGAAAAAATGGGCAGAATCAGACTGCAGGTCAACTCCAAGTTGGAGAACCAGAAGCAGGTATGTTAAACGTTAGCGCATTGCAAAGCGGTGAAGCCGAACCGGGAACTTGGCCGAGCTAGAATGATTTACCTGAACCTTTTAGTATTCTAACAACTGCCAAAACCAAACCAGCAGTTTTTGAATTGGTTTGGCCGGTTAGTGAACAAATGCACTTTCAACCCGCTTACAGCACTGCTACTTTGGCGCTTCGCTCAATTTCAATACTAACCTTTAGATTGCTGTGATCCTCACCGCCGTGGAAGAAAACATCCAGGAGCAAAAGCAATCCCTCTCCCCTGTCGCTTACTTTATCTCCTTCCTCTCCCTCTTGGACGAATCCATCAACGACAAACAGGTTATCGTTAACAAGGACCTCCTTGTCTCCGCAACCTACATGTTAAACATCGTCTTCGAATATGTTCCTAAGCCGCTTTTGAGACAAAACTTTGCCAAAATCTTGGCCAAGTTGGGTGCCGTCATCACCGCTCTGGAGGTGGATGCTCCCATCATGAGAGCCACCATCGGTGCCTTGGAAACCTTATTGATCGCGCAGGACCTCACCGCGTGGAACAACCACCACCTCAGCGTCACCCCACAGAGAGGGTTGCTCGGGTTGCTCGAGTTGTCCTTGGACGCCCGCCCAAAGGTCAGAAAGAGTGCCCAGGAAGCTGTCCACAAAGTGTTGGCTAACCCGCCTCCAGGCCCCTCCTTAGAGCACTTGGCCTCCAAGTTGTGCGCCGAGTTTGCCCTCACCAAGATTGTCGAGTTGATCCAGGCCAAGCAGGCCTCGAAGAAGAGAGACAACAAGGAGATCAACGCCCTGTTGATCCACAACCTCGCCTTGATCAGTGCCATCACTTCCTCCAACAACTGGCCAAACAAGGAGATCGAGCCCTTGTGTGACGTGCTTTTGGAAATCTCCAAGACCCCAGACCAGTACCTCGTGTCCGCCGCGTTCTCCGCGTTCGAGGGTCTCTTCAACTCCATGACCTCTGAGATCGATGCCGACAAGTTCATGCGCGTGTTGAGCATCATTTTCGACTTGAAGCCACCTGTCAACGACTCCCACTTGGCCGCCTCGTGGATTGCCGTCGTCGCCAAGGCGCTTGCGGCCTACTCCAAGCTCGACGCCTTGAGCTGTTTTGGCAAGTTGCCGGAGATTGTTCAGCTTGTAGCCGGCTTCTTGAGCTCGGAAATGTCCGACATCTACGTCTCTGCCTCTCAGTGCATGATCGCCCTTGTCACCGAGTGTGTCCCAGACCAGCTATTGCTCTTGCCAGCGTCGAACAACGAAGTCACCGCTGAGGTCTACGAAGCCGTTGACGACGTCATCTCCCAGTTATCCGACATCTTCGTGGAGCTCCTCTCCGTCAAGTACACCCACTGCGCCAAGGAGGTCATGGAAGTGCTCTGCGCCATTCTCCAAAAGTTGCGCTTTAGAGCCAACCCGGACTTTATCAAGCCAGTGGCCATTGTCGGCGAGTGGAGATCCAACGAGCAGTCCTTCCAGTTGAAGACCGAGGCCGACGCTGTCATTGCCTCCGCCATCTCTGTGCTTGGCCCGGAGGTTGTCTTGTCCTCCTTACCGTTGAACTTGATCGACCCGAAGCCAAATAAGCCGGGTAGAGCGTGGTTGCTCCCATTGTTGAGGGACAATATCCGCAACGCCCGCTTGGGCTTCTTCAAGGGTACTTTCATCCCGCTCATCAGACAGTTCGAGGAGAAGGTTGCCACCTTGGAGCCAAACTCCGTCCACGTCAAGATCTTCCAGACCATTGTCGACCAGATCTGGTCCTTGTTGCCACACTTCTGCGACTTGCCGACCGACTTGGTTGCTTCTGTCACTGACAGCTTCTTGCAAAACTTGGGGTCTCTCTTGTACGCCAACGTGGCCTTGAGATCCTCCATCTGCTATGCCCTCAAGATGATGGTTGACTCCAACTTGACCTACGCCTCCGGTGCTCTTGCCGACGACATTTTGTTGCAGCAGCAGTTCCCCGAAGTCGTGGCCAAAGCCAATGTTGAGTACCTCTCCACCAAGGCTAACAACATCTTGTCCGTGTTGTTCAATGTCTACTCCCAGACCGTCCCAGAGTCCAGAGGGTTCATCTCCGAGACTATCGACTCCTACTTGCAGATCATTCCCGCTGCTGACTTGGAAGCCACCTTCAACAAGGTCTGTGGCTTATTGAAGAACGCGTTGGACCAGGAGGCAACCACCCCGACCGCCAAGGGCGACATTGCCTTGTCTCTTACCATGATGGACTTGGTGGTGGCCATGGCCAAGTACGTGCCGGCCTCTTGCCACAACGCCTTGTTCAGTATCTTCTCCTCCACCGTGTCCAACTCTGACAACTTGATGCAGAAGAGAACCTATAGAATCATCTCCAACTTGAACGAGACAGACGCCGGAAAGCAGTCCTTGCTCCAGTTCGGCGCCGAGATCCAGAACGTGTTGGTTCAGGCGCCAGAGACTGTCGACTCCGCCAGGGTTGCCAGATTGAGGGCCATCTTCACCATGATCGAGCTCCTTCCGGCTTCCGACTTGGTGTTTATTCCCGCAATCTTGCCAAAAATCATCTTCTCCATCAATGATGCCAACTCCAAGACCAGAGAAGTCGCCTTTGAGACCTTGATCTTGATGGCGGAAAAGATGATTGCCGGTGGTGTCATCGAGAACAGCAAGCTTCCGGGGATGGAAGCGGGCACCCCAAACACTGAGGCCTCGTTGAAGGAGTTCATGGTCATGGTCGTTGCCGGTTTGGCCGGTGAGAGTGTCACCAAAAAGAGAACCATCACCGCGTTGGGTCTCATCATCTACAAGTTCAAGGGCCAGATTAATAACGACACCTTGGTCGACATCTGTGTGATGGTGGAGGATTTCTGTTTGCTCGCTGAGAGCAGAGACATTGCCAAGGCTGCCATCGGTTTCGTCAAGAACGAGGTTTTGTCCCTTCCAGAAGAGATCTTGCGCTCCAGGTGTAAGACCGTGTTGGAGAAGTTGTTGAAGGCTTCCAACACCCACCAGCGTGCGTTCAACTCCAAGATCAAGCACATTATCGAGAGATTGATCAGAAGATTTGGCATGGAGTTTGTGGAGAGAAACATGCCGGAAGACGACTACAAGTTGTTGACCAACATCAGAAAGACCAGAGAGAGATCTAAGAGACAGAAGGAGGAGGGCGAGAACGAAGAGAAGAAGGAGAAGAAGAAGTTTGCGTCTGCATACGAAGAAGCCTTATACGACTCTGATTCCGACGAGTCCGAAGCCGAGGACGCTCCAAAGGGTAAGAAGGGCAAGGCCAACCAGTTTATCTTGGAATCCGATGAACCTCTTAACTTGTTGGATCGCCAAGCTTTGGCTCACATCTCTTCCTCCAAGCCAAAGAAATTTTCCAAGAGAGAGCCTGCTGCCAAGTCCAAGTTTGACAAGAACGGCAAGCTTGTGTTTAGAGAGGATGGAAAGACTGATGACGATCCGTTGTTGAACAAGGACAGTATCTCCGCCTATATTGATGCTATCAAGAGTGGCCCGGTAAGAGGCCAGAAGGGTAAGCTCAAGTTCAAGAAGAGCAAGGGTGATGATGACTTTAGTGACGACGAGGCTCCGGCCAAGCCAAGAGCTAAGGTCATGGGCAAGGGTGGCATCTCCAAGCCAAGACAGCAGCAGTCCAGAAAGAAGTTCTAAGCAACTATTGTGCCTTTTCTGGTGCTCTGCATCCGCATATTTGTATTTTTATTTCATTTCGTGTACTTGGGTTCTCCCATTTTTATAATCCACAATAGCTTTCCAATGGGGACGAGGGCAGGCTCTATGAATGGAGATCCTTTCGAATGTAGAATACCAGGAAAATAAGCAATGACCCAAGCCGTCACTATCGGTGATGACATTCTACTGCTTGAACAGACCATACATTCATATTTCTAACAAAATGTGCATCTAATCTTTAGCCTTTTTGGAAGATAGAAGCAGGCATGTCCTGCGTGCTTGCGCATACAGAGGCCAGGGGTCATGTAATTCGGTCAACCCAAGTATACTTTGGCATTACACTATGTCAAACTGAAAAAGGCCCCCCAGGGACGGTTAGGCGGATAGGACTGTCACACGGCTAACATAGAGTTAGAGTTAAGCAATGATACGGGGAACGGCAGAGAAGATGGACATCTGAGACACAAGGGAGACATAAGCAATTGCGTGGGCAAAATATGTGGCTTGACTCCAAGCCTTTGTACTTTACAAAGTCTTGGCAAGTGTCTGTTGCCGGATGTCTCGTTCATCACAGGCCACAATTATTTTCGGTACAAATACTTCATTTCACGTGCTAAAGCGCAACTAAGATAGCGTTCCGTTAGGACGGAAGACTGCATCCCCAATACTGGGAGATATAGAAGGCACCATCAAGTATGAATTTACATTGCGGCAGACACAATGAGGATGGCTTGGTACTGCCAAATCTCGAAAAATAAATATTCCGAAAATCCAGACACTTCAGCAACAGGTTGCTTTCCCGAAATGTAACCTCTGCTAGTTTTAACCGTGGCTTAAACATGACAGGCCGGACTGTTGTCGGTCCGTGAGGAGCACCGTGCATGCCAAGCTGGTCCATGCATCCAGGGCCCACTGTGGCTGAAAGGTGGTTTATCCATGCAGTCGGAAATAAATGTTTCATACATAAGAGGGAGCCGTAGCAATGCGCTCACAGCGGCCGTGTTAGAAGAAAAAAAAATAGTATTGTATAAGTATGGAATGCTTTCCCCGTAACTGAGTGTTTGATTTATCGTACAAATGGCATCGGAAGAATTTAAACAGCAGGCAGGCCTGCCGCCCAAGCTTGACCTCGCCACGGTCAGGTACTATCTCAAAACACGGTTCACCACCTTACTTCCTTCTCGCGAGCAGATGCGTGTTAATAGACTGAATATCAACCCGTTCGGTCCTTTAAGCCAGCTTACAAAAAGAAACTGGGCCTTTATCGGCGTGGCCATCTGTACCTGGACATGGGACTCTGTTGACTTTTTTATCGTCTCCTTAAACGCTAGTACTATCGCTAAGGATTTGGAGGTTTCTGTGAAAGACGTTACCTGGGGTCTTACCCTCGTGCTTATGGTTAGATCGGTAGGGGCTATTGGCTTTGGTATCTGGGGCGATAGAAAGGGTAACAAGTACCCTTTGATCGCATGCATGGCACTTTTGAGCATTATCCAGATTGGGTCTGGGTTTGTAACGACATACAAACAGTTTTTGGGTGTTCGGGCTATTTTTGGTGTTGCAATGGGTGGTGTTTACGGAAATGCAGCCAGCTGTGCCCTTGATGACTGCCCTGCTGCCGCCAAAGGTATCGTCTCTGGTATGTTCCAGGAAGCGTACATGTTTGGATATCTCGTTGCTGTATTGTTCCAAAGAGCGATTGCCGTGAATTCTCCCTATGGATGGAGAGCCTTGTTTTGGTTCAGTGCCGGTCCCCCCGTTTTATTCATTGCTTGGAGATTCTGGTTACCTCAGACTGACGACTTTCTCAAAAAGAAGGAAATTGAGGCCAACGAGGGCGTGGAAGGATCTATAGCTTTCAGGTATGCAAAGGAAACGTTCAAAAACCACTGGTTGATGTTTATTTACTTGGTGGTGTTGTTAGCAGCGTTCAACTTCGGTTCCCACGGATCCCAGGATTTGTATCCCACGTTGTTGACCAAACAGCTTGGTTACGGTAATGATCGTTCCACGGTGACCAATTCCGTAGCCAACCTCGGAGCGATAGCCGGGGGGGGTATTTTTCGGACATGCTTCCACCTTTATTGGTCGCCGCCTCACAGTATTGATCGCGTGTGTCTTGGGTGGTACAGTGATCTATCCGTGGGCTTATGCGAGGGATTCTGGTATCAACGCTGGTGTGTTTTTCTTACAGTTTTGCATTTCAGGTGCGTGGGGTGTCGTTCCTGTTCATCTTTCGTCCTTAGCCGACCCTAAATGGAGATCTCTCATTGTGGGGACGTCTTATCAGTTGGGTAACTTGGCCTCCTCTGGGTCGTCTACGATCCAGGCTACCATCGGCGAGCGGTTCCCGTTGTACGACGCAAACGGCGTTCAAAGACCAGGGGTGTACGACTATTCCAAGGTGATGGCCATTTTCATGGGCTGTGTTTTCGCATTTCTTATGATTGTCATGTTTTTGGGTCCTGAGAAAAAGGACGAAGGTGAGGGGAGTATGATTACTGATGACGAGTCACTGGTTGGTTCTGAAAATACTGATAACAAAGTGACAGCACTCGAAGTACTGTCTTCCGCTTTGTAGCCTACACATGTAATACGGTTTGTATTATATCGGGGCGCCTAGCGTGTTCTGGTATCGCCATTAGTACTATTTTTTGAAAGCAAAGAGTACTTGCCAAAGAAATATCTCTTGCCAATATCGCTAATGTAATAGCCATCGGTCGGGCTTAACCTGACTTCGTGGATAAAAAAAACCAGCTTTACCTCTAGCAAGACTTCAATAAAGGTAAGGTTTACCATATATTGTATTTCAAGTGAATGATGATGGGACATTACACGGTCGGAGTCAATTGCCGTGGGCCATAGAGCGAACCTTAAGTTATACACCCTCATTGCAATTTCCACTGTACATCCGTTCTCCAAATAGCACTACGATATGAACCATGGACAAACTTGTTGGATAAACATATTTAACTTACCCTCCATTACTCGTCATATCACCTCAGAGACACAACCGGAGTGTTTCGGCACGGAAATCTTTACATCTCCTGCACACTTCTCCGCCGAAAAAGTACTCGAAAGGCTCTAATAAAATCAAAAACAGACACGTACAAAAGCCTCCACATGGATCCCATCTTGAACACTGACATTCAACTACGATGAAATCCGAGGCCTCTAAGATCCCAAACGCTCCGCCGGACAATTTTACGCCGGCTGAGCGAACCGAGCGCGAATTCGGACGCCTCACCTCCAAGGAGCACCTCTACGTGTCGCAACACATCTCGAGCGAACCGCTCCCTGAGCCAATAATGGACGAGCCGCCCTACTTCATTCTCATCTGCACATACCTCAACTACCTCATCCTTATCATTATCGGGCATATTCGCGATTTTTTTGGCCAGATCTTCTATCCGGCTGACTTTAAGGCTCTCACTGGCCAGAACGGCCTTGCGCCGTGGTACTCCGGGTTTGAGTCTTTTTATGTGCGCCGCTTGAAGATGCGCTTGGACGACTGTTTTGCCAGACCGATCTGTGGCGCGCCTGGCCGCTTCATCAAGTGTTTTGAGCGCATCACCGATAAGGTGAACGTCAACGGCTCGTACCACTACACCGGCGACGTGGTGGAGTGTTTGAACTTGTCGTCGTACAACTATCTTGGATTTGCTCAGAGCAGTGGGACGTGTACGGACGCGGCTTTGGCGTCGGTTGAGCAGTACGGAACGTCTGCCTGTGGCCCTCGGGAGCAGATCGGGACGACATCGCTTCACGTGGAATGTGAACGCGTCATTGCGGAGTTTGTCGGGAAGCCGAGCGCGTTGGTGTTCTCCATGGGCTTTGGCACTAACGCCAACCTTTTTACCTCCTTGGTTAACTCGAAATGTTTGGTCATCTCCGACGAGTTGAACCACGCGTCGATCAGATTCGGGGTCAGAATGTCCGGCGCCTCCGTCAAGGTCTTTCCCCACAATGACATGGAAGCGTTGGAGGCCTTGTTGAGAGCGCAGATCTCCGCTGGCCAACCAAAGTCGCACCGTCCGTGGAAGAAGATCATCGTTGCAGTCGAGGGTTTGTACTCCATGGAGGGCAACCTCTGTAACTTGCCAAAGTTGGTTGAGTTGAGAGAAAAGTACCGGTTCTTCCTCTTTGTGGATGAAGCTCACTCCATCGGTGCCCTAGGGCCCAATGGGAAGGGGATTTGCGATTATTTTGGTGTCTCTCCAAACAAGATTGACTTGCTCATGGGGACGGTGACCAAGTCGTTCGGGGCTACCGGCGGGTACGTCGCTGCTGACACTGCTGTCATTGACAGGTTGAGACTCGATATTGCCACCAACGTGTATGGTGAGTCTATCGCTCCGCCAGTTTTGGCTCAGATCATCTCGTCGCTTAACATCATTGATGGGAAGGTCAACCCAGGTGAGGGGACCGAGAGATTGCAGAGAATCGCCTTCAACTCTAGATATCTCAGATTGGCCTTGAAGCGTTTGGGCTTCATCGTGTATGGGGCTGACGATTCGCCTGTCATTCCCGTGTTGTTGTTCCTTCCAGCCAAAATGCCCGCGTTTTCCCGTATGATGTATGAGCACAAAATTGCCGTCGTCGTGGTGGGCTACCCCGCCACCCCGTTAACCTCTGGGAGAGTCAGACTCTGTGTGTCCGCTGCATTGACCAAGGAGGACTTGGATCGTGTCATCGAGGCAATGAGTGAGGTGGGTGATAAGTTGTTCTTGAAGTTCTCCTCCGGGATTGCTGGCGGTGCTAAGAAGAAGGGTGAGGCCCCGAGATGGGCCCTTGACGACGTCTTGGCCAACACTGCCAGAGACTGCACCATTTCCATGGCCTAGACACTGCACCATTTCAATGGCCTAGACATTGCACCATCTC
Source organism: Babjeviella inositovora NRRL Y-12698 (assembly GCF_001661335.1). Lineage (NCBI taxonomy): Eukaryota > Fungi > Ascomycota > Pichiomycetes > Serinales > Babjeviella > Babjeviella inositovora. The sequence continues at coordinate 1,286,604 of NW_017566838.1, forward strand.
CATGGCCTGGAGATTGCATTTCATGCCGTTGAAATCTCATCTGTCTAACTATCCATTGTCCTGGAAATCGGCGGGATTCCGCGGTATACCGAGGTGTCTTGCCCTGTACATTTATCGAGACTTTCTCGCCTTACCACTCCTAACTAATATTTTTTTCTAATTCTTGCCAAGAGCGTTTATGTCCATAGATTTGTAGAAAGGCCCAAGGGTTTATATCCACCGTTATAACCACAAGTACTTTGGTATTGCCATATCGATTTGTTTTGTCGACACAGAAATTCATCAGGTTCTCACAAATTTGAGTCGAGAAATAAACCAGCTACAATTTAATCGAGTGCTCTCCATCAACCTGTCTAACGTACGTGTTGATTGCCACCTTCCCGTAAAGCGTTGCAGCTCCTAACTTTAATATACATTGCTGATTACCTTTAGACGTAAATTCTGATTCTATATCCTACATAAGGGTGGTTCTACCACCAACCTCATTACTAGTGGAGCCGTCAGGCATGTTACCGTCCCTACCCGACAAAAACTCGCTGTAGATGCGCTGCAACTTGGTTTTTTCACTCACAGATATCGACAGCTTTGTCTCCTCTAACGAGTCCAAAAAGTCCTGACGGCTGATGTACACCTTGACCGCCTCCTGGGTCTTGGCCTCGGTTTCAGTCCCTTCTCCCGCCTCAAGCTCCATATTGTCAAACAACTGCTCAATCTTGTGCAACACCTTGACCCTGTCAGTGTTGCGCATTTTCTCCTTGTTTTGTTTGATCTGGAAAAACTCGTGGGCCTTTTTATCCACCTCCAGAACCCCCACCAATGCGTTTTCATCCTTCTCAAGCTTCTGGTGAACGGCCTTGAGGTATGCGTTATAGCCCAAGCCCTGTAAATCGGCACCACTATAGCCAGCGGTCCGTCCAGCCACCTCGTCCAAGTCCACCTCATCCATCAACTCCATCTTGCGTGTGATGGACTGCAAAATGGACAAGCGGTCCAGGCGCGATGGCATGTCGCAGATCACACTCTTGTCCAATCTGCCGGGTCTCAACAAGGCTGAGTCGATCAAATCAGGTCTGGAGGTTGCCGCCAACACGTAAACCCCGTCCAATCCCTCCGCACCGTCCATCTGGGTCAACATCTGATTGACGACTCTGTCGGTCACCCCGGTAGAGTCGTGACCTCTCTTTGGCGCGATCGAGTCAAACTCGTCAAAGAAGAGAATGCACGGCTTTGCGGACGACGCACGTTCAAATAACTCGCGCACCGACTGTTCGGACGCTCCGATGTACTTGTTCAAGATCTCAGGCCCTTTAATGGAGATAAAGTTGAGGCCACAAGCACCCGCGATTGCCGACGCGAGTAACGTTTTCCCACAGCCGGGGTATCCGTAGAGGAGAATCCCCGAGCGCAAGCGCAACGGACACGACTGGAAGATGGGGGCATACTTTGTCGGCCACTCCAACGTCTCCAAGAGAATGGTTTTGGCCTCTTCTAGCCCGCCAATGTCCGACCAGTTGATTGTTGACTTCTGTAACTTTACGCCGCGGAGGTTCGACGGAGTGTACCCCTCAATCGTCTTACCAAACTCCTTCTGGGTCACCAAAACACTAGCTCCTTCAGTGTTGAATAACAGCTCGTGGTAGACCCTGTCAAGAAGAATCTTCAAGTCGTTCGGAAGATAGCCCTCGGTCTCCGCCACAACGTCCATGATGTCAAACTTCAACGCCATCCCAAGCTTCGCCATGTGTGCTTCTAGTACCAACCGCCGCAACTCCTTATCCGGGGTTTTCAAATTGAACGTCTCCTCCACCGTGTGCAACTGGAAGAGAAGCTTGTTAACCGATTCCTTGGACTTGGTGGTGCAGATAATGCTCACATTGCGAAGCTGGCCGACGCGCGAGAGCTGTGTCGCAAGAAACTCCGCTAGCTGGTTCGATTGCGTGCCGTCCGCATGCTCGAGCTCTGCCGGAAGAATGTTCTCCACGTTCTCGAGCACAAGACACAGTGGCGCGTACCAGCTGGCCTCCGTAACCCACGCCGTGAGCGCAGTCTTGGCGGCGTTGAAACTCTCGTTCGCGAGCGTATCGCAGAGCACGGTGCGTGTAAAAACACCGCGCGCGCGCAAGCCCGCGGCCACGTCACGCACAACAGCCGTCTTACCGCTGCCGGATGCGCCGTACACCAACGCGCCGACATTGCCGCGCATTACAGTCGTCTGTATCTTTTCAATGAGCGGCGCCATCCCAACCGTGTCGTCGTGCTCCTCGGCTCTGATACGCACGACAAAGGACTCGCCGCGGATGAGGTCCTCGCCGATGTCCACCTTGGTCTCCCCTGACGGCGCCCAGCCCTCGCCGCAACGCTTGAATTCAAGCAAACCGCCAAGCAGCAACTCCTCCAGTGGCGCGACACGCGTGAAATTTGTCACAGGCGTTACCCCCCACCCGGAAACCTGTGCCTTGATTGCCTCTACCTTGCGTGTCTTTTCCGCCCTCATCTCCTCCTTCTGTTTATCTGTGGAGTTGAGGGAGAGCGTCAGGGCCGGCGATTTGGTTGCGTACGGGTGGAAAACCAACGTTGGGAGCTTTATCGGCGGCGCCGCCTTTTGTAATACCACGATGTTTCCAATAGACGCTTCCGCCGCTAGCGCAACGGCTAGGGTCTCAGACAACCCCACGTGGCCCTCAGGTGTGTCGGAGTAGTGTACGAGCTTGGCAACGACGCGCTTAGCCTCGGTGAGTTCGCCGGGCGCGGGAGTCTCTGGCTCGGATCTCGGCTCTTTCTCAACGGGTTTCGGCCCGGGGAGGGTCGCGACGGTGACATACTCCGCGCCGCCCAAACGGTGTGCGACGCTGTCAAAGTCCACAAATACCTCAAAGCCGGGGTGGGCTGTGGAGTCCGGAAAGAGCGCGTGGGGTAAGGCGATGCCGCGGAGAAGCACGCTCGGCAATGGCTCCGCGCGCGCGCGCTCCTTTACGGTCCTCTTTTTCTTTTGTTTCACCTTGGGCGCAACCATAACCTCGCAGTTTGGTGAAATTTTCGCGTACGTCTCCGCCGCGGGTTCTATCTTTGTCACTACCAACAGCGCGGTGGTGCCCGTAGTCGGGTACACCACCAAAACCTGACCGAGCTTTACACAGCGGCTCTGGGAAAGCAACTTGTCTTCGAGAAGCTGCGCATGGAGCTCGACAACCTCCCAATCAGAAGAGGAAACGGGTTCTAAGTGGATGGTGGTGGCCTCGGCGTGCTTGAGCTTGAGGCTGAGCGTTGCGCGCGCAGCGTTCGCGAGCCCAAGGGACTGTGCAAATGCGGAGTCGATTTCAATCGTCGCGCTCTGCGTGCTCGTAGTTGCCATTCCGGTCCAGCCTGCGTACGCATACTCCAATGGCAAATTCGGCTTGGGTTTGAACGTCAACTCCGCCACTACTTCCTGAATGCTGATGTTGGCCGAATAGAGCAAATTCGCAAGGTGCGACGGGAGGTTGATCAAGTTTGATCGCAACGGTTTGTAAACCACCGTCACTGCCTGGTTATCCATTATAGCTTGTTAGATGAGGGAGTGAATGTATAGAGTGGAAGAAAAGAAGTAATGAAAAGTGGGGAAATGGGCCGCTGCAAGACTTTCAAAAATGTTGCTGGAGTCACGTGGCGCGGGGTTCACGAGCGAGACTACAGGAGGGCCTGTGAACAAACTTTGATTTGCTCATTGGAAGGGGTTCTTGTCCAAAGACTTTATTAGAAATTCTAGTTTCGAATGGGCAAAATTGCTCTAGATTAAATCTCAAAGCTTGCTTCTATATTGTAACGATTTCATTGTACAGTTCTGGGTTCCCAAACATCTCATCTGGTGGCTCGCTACATACAGGTCACGCACCGAGCTTTCCACGCTGGTTCTTCAAATCAAAATCGATCTCTATTTATAACCCTACATAATCCCACTCTAACGCACAAAATGACGATCCAATTCATCATTGTGATGAATAGACAGGGCCGGACGCGGCTTGCTAAATGGTATGATCTGTATTCCGTACGTACCCTGCTACCTCACGACAACCAATGCTAACCTCTCGAGAACAAGGAAAAGTCTCTCATCACAGGCCAGGTCCACAAGCTCATCTCTACACGCGACACTAAACACCAGTCTAACTTTGTGGAGTTCCAGGGCAACAAGCTCGTGTACAGGCGGTATGCTGGGTTATTTTTTATTGTATCGATTGCTATCCACGACAGCGAGCTCGCGTACTTGGAGCTGTTGCACTTTATGGTGGAGATTCTCGACCTCTACTTTGAGAACGTGTGCGAGCTCGACCTTGTGTTTAACTTCTACAAGGTGTATGCCATTCTCGATGAGTTGTACCTTGCCGGCGAGATCCAGGAGACTTCCAGAGACAAGGTCTTGCAGCGGTTGGCGTATTTGGACAAGCTTGATTAACCCTGGCCGGCAATGCCATTTTAAATGGCATGCTTCAGTGTTTTCAGAGAAACTTTGCGTGCGAGCCTGTCTCAATCCGATAGGCCTGCTTTGACGAATGTTACGATGCATAAAACAGTTTCCGGTGTTACGTGAAACCGGTGCAAAATGGCTCAACTCATGACTTTAGTAGATTTCCGAGTTGAGAAGGGGTAATATGAGTATGTTTCATACCTGCATAGGTTTACACTTGGGATTTCTGCACTGCTCCATCCCAGGGCCCACATCAGGTTTCTCTAAACAGACAATTAATGCTTCGTCTTTTCGTATCTTCATTCTAAAATTAAAACGACGTCATATAGTTTTACGCCAAAAACTTGTGGATTGGCTGGGATGTCCCTTGGAGCAACCCTTCCACCAACCCCCACACATCGTTCCCCACCTGCTCGATGCTCTTCCCTTCCACGTTCACGACATTCCAGATGCTCCGCATGGACTCCATCGCGGCAAACTTGTCAAATTTCTCCTTCACCAAGCCCTGAAACTCGCTGATCTCGTAGCGTTCTCCTCCAAACCCACTCCTCTGGTTCAACTTCTCCGTGCTCATGGTAAGGAAAATAACCAAGTCGGGTTGAGGTAATCCTTTATCAGGGGAAGCACACCAGTCGAAATCCAACCCCTTGGCCGCGGAATAGGCAATTCCTGAGTAGACGTATCTGTCCAAGACTACAAACGTGCCCTGGTTCAATGTTTCGGTGATGGTGGCGGCTAGCTCCCATCGGTTGGCACTGAAGAGCAAATGCGCCGCTTCGTCACTCAACTGGAATGCTTTATCGCATAGGTATGTGTTGATCAATTTCCCGATCGGGGTGGATCGGTCGGGGAACTTCACGAGTTCCACCTTGTGGCCCTGCGAGGCTAGCTTTTCTACAAGCCGTGTAGTCTGCGTGGTTTTTCCGCATCTGTCAAGCCCCTCAACAAGGATAAGCTGGCCTCGGTGGGATCCTGTGGATGGCATATTGGTAGGTATTTGGCTGGAAATAGAAGATGTGGGTGTAGAAAGATTGATTTGCCAGCGCGTGGAAAATTTACGCGTCAATAAATTTCTCAACCATTTTCGCGAATCGAGAAACTTTATGAATCGCCAAGAGCCCTAGCCTTTAGCTGACAATTGTATATCAAAGGCCACAAAAAGAGACATGTATAATATATAAAGGAGTAAAGGATAGAGTTTGTTGAGTTCTAGATTCCGGACCTCCAGGGTGTTTGATTCTCAATCTCTAAGCCATCATGCTTGTATTAAAAGTGACATTTAACCAGACAGATGTCATTAGCTGATGTTCCTATCTTAGATCAAAAATTTCAATATCATATATTTCTCAGCGTATAAGGCCATCTATTCCTCCTGGATATATCTTATAAACGAATGTATCTCCTATTATCTACTAAATATACCATACTATATGTGATACGCCTAAACCTAACTTTATACACATATTACACTTGTTTATATTTCCGATCTTGGATTTTATGATTCGTTGATACATTAATATATGCCGTATTGATGGAGATTGTGATGTTGTTAGTAGCGCTGATTACGTAGACCGTTGTCGAAACGAATAACTGTTGGTACGCTGTCTGGTTAAATCCGACATCGTTCTAGAAACCAGGCACGACGACAGTGACTAGGTCAATGAGTAGGATGAGCCATAGTGCCCAAGTTGCTAAGTTAGTCTTAACCCCAGCCAGCTTGGACACTTTGCCAAGGCTAATGCCACACTGGTATATCAAATTGATCTCCGATGCAGATATGTTGCTGCCAATATTGTCAATTGAAAAATTCCCGTTGCCACAGTCAAATGTCTGGTTCATGAGGGCCGGTTGCTATAACTAGATTGGTTCCGTGGTTTACCAGTCACTATCAACCAAGAGAAATTCAAGAAATACGCTTAGAATCTCCAAAATAAAAGCCATTTAATGGCTAGAACAAGAAATATGTAAGGTAGCAATCTGCTCTTGTATATAAAAAGGGATAAGCTTCACAATCGGGCAATCTTCCTGATTTGAAACGCGGCCGAAGTTGGTCTGCACAACACCAAACTAGAAACTGAGGCACAGGTTTCAGATGCTATACGAGAATATTCTCTATGTGCCCTGTATATGTATCAGGAGCCATCCCTGTCAGGAATCAGACCATTTCCCTGCATCTCAGTTTAAAAATTGATTAGTTTTCGGTAACAGGGCTGTGGGGCTAACGAGGCATACGTGCACATCCGGTTATTGTACCCTGTAATTACCGTATTAGTAAATAATTCGGTTGCACGCTGTAATGACCGCTTTACTCACATTTTAGTCGAGGAGCTCTCGCAATATTGTAACAAATTCTTCAAAATATACAATCTTAGAGATAGTCAGGAGATGGACCGCTATAGTGAAACTGGCGTGTTTAATGTGGACCAGGGTAACATGCCAGTGAACTGTTATTATGCACCAACACGAATAGAAGTTAAAATAACTAAACCTTCGTTCCAGCGACGCCATAACCGACTAAAGTGTGCACCTACGTGTTGGAAAACCGATGGTTGCATCACACGGCCTCTCACGGATCAATCAGAATCCAACAAAATTTCATATCACACACTAAAATCTGGTATTAATACCCGGTAGTACTCCTTACTGTATCAGCAACATATGCTCAAGAAGCACCCTGTTAAACCTATAATGGCATGGCCAAATTTTCTAAGCACGAAAATATTCTGCACGAATGTTTAGGCTAAGTAGCATGTCTACTTTTCTCTAGAGCGAGATTATTTGCCTTTTGCTTTTAGTAATCCCAGTACCCCTCAGTACATATGTAATATATTTACCTGAAGCTATAGCATCTAACTCATGGCGTACCTTTTTCTGGAGGTGGCTTGGAGTGCTTAAATAAGCGAAGCAATTTCCAGTATCACGGGTCAAGGGATGTGTAGTCAAAAACACTATACGGTACTTTTGTGGTCTGGTTGATGGTCCATCACCTACATTCTCTAAACCAGACTAGCCGAGCTTCGTCTGCTTCCTTTTTCAATAGACTCCCTACATAGTACGAAGTTATAAAACGCATCACAGAAGCTTTGTCCATACCGGGTTTCGACTAGCTTTATATTGATGACCATAATAAACGAGTTATAGTATGTGTAAAAGGATATAAAGGAAAGAATTGAGCTCTTTAATTTCCGTCCTGGGTTGCTTGTCACTTTGAATTTGTCTCATGGCTAAAATCGGCTCGTCGCCACGAACCACGAATTTGTACTCTCGACGTGTATGATTCATAATTCCCGAACTATTTGTTAGGGGTACGCTTCATAGCATCTCGGAAGGTTCAGAGCACTGCGCCAGAGGTCTCGGAGATATGCGAGGCAAGAGGTGTTTGTCAAACAGCTTCAGGTTAGTGAAGGAGTGATGTTATATGTTCATGCGGCTTAGAATGAGACGATGCATGATATCACTAGACCAATAGTTTTAGTCGACGCAGTTATGTAGTTGAATAAGTGCAGAGGTTAGCGTTAGTACCGCGCCAAGCATGTGCTAATATAAAGCGGAAACGAGTTCGTTAATTGGACCACACGTTCGCATACTATGAAATCAAATTATCTTTAATAGATAGTTCGTATTCATAAAACTAGTCATTAAGTATGCACTTGACAATAAAACTTTCAGTTAGTCAGACTACTTTTACAATCAGCTAAGACATCTCATGGCCCCTATTGCAGCTGAAATCTCGAGGCCAAAGGCAGTCCACGCCCAGGAAAACGAGTCGTGCCACCATCACTCGAGCAGTCCAACCGCGAGAATTCACAGGTATTAGACGTCCACTGGCGACTACCTAAGTCTAGTTTATGATTAGTTGACCAGATTATATTAAGATAGAGTAAGTAAAACAAAAAATAGCAAGTTGTATTGTTAGTCCACTAGCTTCAACCAGAGTGGCACCGAGATTCATTCAAATGGAGGATGAAATCTTGGAGCTAGCAGGGGTCTGAAGGTTTGAACATGGCTGAATCCTGACAGATGGTAACGCTTCTCCCTATTTCTCATTTTTGAATTCATCTAAATCGATAATATTCAGTCAATATTTAAACCATATTGATGAATCGGACATTCATCGACAAGCGAATCAGAGGCAACTGGAGCGGCGAACACTTGGAGAGATGACTGAAGATGGCATCAAAGTGGTTTGTGAATTCACGTAGTGAATTGGATTTGTGGAGTGAGTTAGGGGAATGGACGGGTGAAGGAGAAACTTCTAAACCCTGAAAGCAAATAAAGAGGATTTGACTCCTTAAATAGCATAATCTCGTCCTTACTCACGAACGGGTTCCAATTTACGAACCTTTCTATGCGATTGCACATGTTTAGTGTAATTGTGCGTATCCCCGCACTTGTCCGACTAAGAATTGCGCCAGCTGGACGGCCGGCTCAGAGATAGAACGCCTCCCCTCATTTTAGGCCTTGTAAATTTATCGTATCATCCTCTCACTAGTTCGATGTTGCTACCATAAACACCTCCTCTTACCCCTCTTATACATCCCTGACGTCAGGCGTGACCGCCACGGCGCTCAGCTTTTTTGGTCTAGAGGGTGTAGACGATGACCATGAACCAGACCACAGCAATACAGTATAGTGCATTCGACTGCATATCCCTTGACTCATAGTGCTGGAAACTCATGTTTGCTCGTTCAAGCTTTTCAAGCCACTCCCGGAAAAAGTACGCCAAGAATTAGGTGCTCTAGCCCCAAGTAAATATATGACTTATATACCAAGAGGTATTGAAGGTCATTGAAAGCAGAAGATGGATAAACCCCCTCTAGAGAAATAAAGCGGATATGCGACTTAGCCTAAACATTCGTACAGGATATTTTCGTATTTTGGAAATTGGCTGTGTTGTGGCAAAACGAGGGTTTACAGGGTGCAGTCAGAGCATGTGCAATTTAATACTGCAGGGAGTTCCACTGAGTACTAGTAATAGATTTTAGTATACAATATAAAATTTTGTAAAATTCAGATCGATCCATAAAATTCTATGCGATACCACTGATTTTCCACCTCATAGTTGCGCAATTTAGTCGCTTTATACGTTGCTGGAACGAGGATTCTGTGATTCGAAAATTCGTCCCTAGTACATGACCCTTAGGACCACAGGATTCACTAAAATGCTACCCTGGTCCCCCCAAGCGCACACCAGTTTTACTCTACGCAGTTCACTACACAACTTTGTCAAAGGTTGGACGTTTAGAACTGTGGTATATCTCTACCTCAAGGGTAGAATATCTACTTATAGTAATAGTATACTGGTTGCTTATATAATGTATATAAGATAAAGGAGGGAGGGATCGACCTCCTTATATAGAGCATTGATCCCCATCACGTGACAGCTACACGCTTACTACAAGAACTATCTATATTACAATGTAGCACAATTCCTTTACGATCAAAGCGTGGGTGAACGGTTACTACAATGTGCAATTGTGAATATTCTACTTATTCTGAGATTGTGGAGATAAGATAATCAGACAAACACTCATGTTTCGCAGTCTCGTATAGCATCTGGTACTGCTTCGGTTTTTAATCTAGTACCGTGGGTGTGGGTAATATTTGTGGCAGTACTATCAAGATAAGCATTTAGTGCAATATGAAAGTCGTAAATTTAGACCTGAGCAGATGAAAATGCATGTGTTGCGCTAAGCAGATAGGAACGTAAGCGTTGACTCCAATATTTTATATAAGAAACCGATTTCTGACTGGAAGGAGATTCTGATAGAGTATAATACATTTGATATCCCCTTGTATTACTCACCCCAAGCTCCCAGACTCTTGTACTAGCGGAATGTAATACAAGTATAGCTCGTTTTAAGCAAATACCGAGTCTTGTATAAAACGAGTATGTACGCGGGTTGTCTAACATATCTAGTGGGTAATAGTGGATACCGATAGCCGGTTAAAAGAGAATACTTTTCATCTATAATACACAAGAGAATGGTAATCGGCGGTCTTATATACTGAGGCGGATACGATACCAGGGCGTCCGCTTATCAGAGGTAAAGAGATCACGGACACCGACTTCCGTCTGGTTAAATAGCACCTTTACTACAGGTTGCATGTTTGAAATATAATGAGATATTGTGACATAACCACACAGCTGACTCCAACACTTGAAACATAGATCCCAGAAATATATAATATCCATGGCTATACCAGAAGTGGTTCACATACTTATTTCATTTCTTCTTTCTGGGTACCTGTCTGATTGCCTGCAATCGTTCGTTTAACAAGGGATGTGAACGATGGTATGCCGAATATAACCAATGAGAATCTAACGCCCCTCCGTTATCCTTATCAAGCTTAATCAAGGCAGCAACAAGGTGCTCCTCATAATCCAGACTCACCACATAAGCGTCAGCCTCATATTCATGCTTGCGTGACAAAACATTAGACATGAATTGTAAAGCACAGTTCATGGGTGTGAGAATGTAGCAGAAGATTAAGAATTTCACATAAACTGGTGTGTAATCAAATCCGAACGAGGAGTACAAATAAGGGTTGTTGTAGAAAAGCGAAAAGGCTGACAGAATAAGCAAAAGCTGACATTGCTCAAAGACCGTTGATATCAGTACATGGTTCAATTTCCAGTGACCAATTTCATGGGCCAAAACTGCGGTTGTTTCTTCCACCTCAAACTTGTCAACCATGGTGTCGTAAAGAAAGATGTGCTTTGACCATGGAAAGCCGGTGAAGAATGCATTTGAATGCGAGGAAGTTTTAGAACCGTCAATGACATTAACATTGGTTAATGGGAACTTATTCTTGTGAGCCAAACGATCAATGGAGTCCTTTAGCTTTCCCGGACTAAGAGGTTTCGACTTGTAAAACAAGGGCATAATCAAGTAGGGGTACAATGTTCCTACGACAACGATGAACATCGAAATAAAGAGCCAGGTGTACCAGATAAACAGGTCACCAGCTAATTCAACCACTTTCAAAGTTCCAGCAACCAACAGCGACCGCAACACCAACTGGACAGAGTACCCCTTTAACTTGTTCTTTAGCCACTGAGAGAACGTGGAATTGTTGAAACCGTGCTTTTCTTCCAAATAAAAATCCCTATAGTACATGAAAGGTAAAATCATCAAATTATGGGTCAATAACTCAATAGCCGCGAGGAGGACTGATTGCGTAATTTAGCCTTTTGTAGGACCAGGGAGAACGGAGCTGGCATATACAGAGGCCCGCCACAATTGCAAGTAGACATTGAACTTGATGTAGACTAAATTTTCACAGTACAGCCAGATATTGATAGCTATAGAACACTTGATCTTGTCTAGAGAGTACTCTCTAGATTTATCATAGGCATCTTGTGTGAATGCTGCTTCTAGAGATTTAGGGGGCTTGTCTCTCAGTAAAACACTGAGTTGACGAATATTCATATAGCTCATGAATATGAACTTGGCCGTTGTCAAGCTAAGGGTTACTTGTCTCCAATTCAACCCTGGAGAGTTTACCCAGCTAGCAAGAATCTAATCAGTTAGCATTCGAACTGTTAAGTCGGTGGTCGATGACTTACTGAAAGAGATGGTGACATAACTTGAAGATGTATATCTGTAGACTTTGTATTGTTAGAATCCAGAGTCCTGGCTGTTTCGTCCTCCTTCCTAGGGGATCGGTACCGTCTTTTATCTTATTTCTCCGTCACATAGGTATCCTATTTGACACCCTGGTCATGCATCAGCCCCCATCTCATCTGCATGTGATGGGGGCGAATGTTTGTTTGTAGGGTTGGACAGGGTCTAAATCGTCTAAGCTTTACCTGCGGATGGTGCCTTCCGACGTTGACATTCACTAGACCATTGCCAATTTCTATAGGCTTATATAATGCGTGGATTTACGTTGCTGAAATGACATTATTGGATTAGTTACAGTTGTCAAACTGTTTCCATAGAATATAGATAACATAAAGCGAGTGAGAGATATATGATGACGTGTCAGTACCAAGAGATAAGAGCTAAGGATTAAATTGAGCATGACGGGGTTGTAGGATGCAGGGAAAACGCAACTGAAAAGGTATTGCAGGCACCACAGGACTGTAAGATACTGGGAGCCGTGTGACTGCAAGGATAAAAATTCATTACAAGACTGAAACCAAGAGATACGGTCTAAAGGTTAGCTGATCTATGGAATGACCGGAAGGAGCGGGGAAAGCGGACTTCGGAAGGAGCTAAAAGGGTACACCTGTTGCTTTAGAAGCAACGGACTCTAGGAGGTCCGAGAAACCGGCTGACTGAGTGCATCATATGAATTACCGTCAATGAGAGTCGGGGAATTCAACGGATAGATATCTGAATAGACTGAAGTACTTGGCAGTCACATATATGCAATGGAGAGTTTTATAATTCGTATTAAGCCTTTTTTCCAAGAGCTCGAAGCTGAGTGCGAAGTTAAACGAGTTAAAATTAGGGTTGAATAAGAAGATTCTATTGGGGAAAATAGCTGTAAGGATGTCACATGCCTGGAAAGCTGTAGGATGCAGGGAATGACGCGACTGCAAGGGTATGGTATGTATAACGGGGCTGTAAGATACAAGGAGCTACACGATTGAAAGAATATCATTGGCATAACAAGACTGAGAGTACCAAGAGATAAAGTTTAAGGGTTAATCAATACATTATTTAGCTCAGAGGCCGGGAGGGACCAAAAGGGTCTGAAAGTTGCTTAAGAAACAACGAGCTCCAAGAAACATGAGAGTGACAGTTTGAGTGTATCATACTATATATTACCGTCAAATGGTATTGGAGTTAACAATGAAAGGTTATCTGGGTGACCTAAAGGTTTTGGCAGTTACACTAATGTCACGGAGAATTAAGGTTTATTATAAGCCCAAGATCCAACAGTGGTAAGCTTAATATCGAAGAGAAGTCAAGCAAATTAGAGTTAGAGTTAATAAGCGGGAGCAATTTAGAAGCAGCTCTAGGCTATCTCCAACTCCTAGTGTGCTGAGAGTAGCCTATAGATTTCCCTATATAAGTTGCCTCTCTTGCCTATTTTGTAACCTTTACATACGTAACCTATATCTAAGTATATTATATTAGTGTACCAGCTAGATACAATACTCTCATCCTAATTTATAGATGTGTTATTTAAGAATATCATCTGTGTAAAGTCTATGCTCATCCTTGTACTAAACATGCTTGGAACTGTATAAGCGATGATCTCCATACTTATTCTACCACATAAATCTGTCACTTGATGTGATCGGTGTAGTGGTATCACGCATTGTGCCACCCTAAGCCGTGTGGACATATGACCATCCTCCTACCAGCTCGAAGTTACATGAACTAGTGACATCCTCATCGCATATCTCTGTGACTTCAAACGTGGCTGAAAGCGCTCCGAGTTCCCTTAATATGCCATCCAGTACTTCCCCGATATTATCCTTTGAGATACAGGTATGTTATTCAAACCTTCTGGCCTTCAATGTGTTGATTTCTGTGGTTTGTCTTTTAGTCATAAATGTAGCATATTTGTGTAAGTAATGATATAACCAGGTAGAATTTATCGATCATTATGTATGAATTAGATATATAAATATGCAATCAGTCGGCCTTTATATAGACCAGCTAAAACAGCTCTGTATCAGCCTTCAGACTTGTAAGGGATTGGAACGTTATCAGCGTTTCATATCCTGTGGCCTCAGTTAGGATGGAAAACCTGTGATGCCTTTACTGAAATACCTCCCTTTTTATATCATCATATTTCATGTAGTATCTCATTATATTATTAACATACACTCTGTATACATATTTATTTCAGCTGCCCAGAATTCATTTAAAACAGTATACATGTTGATTAGTCCAAGTAATCACAAGGGTTGTTGTTATCCTTGGAAGGAATACAAGGAGGCGTTCTTTCAACTAACTCCAACGAGATAGCATTGGTGCTAAAGACCATTGTAGCGGTGATAATAGCGGTTAAGGTGGCGAATTTCATATTTTATATATTTGCGAATAAGGTATCAGATATATTCTACTCTGTGGGGGCCTCTTTCCAGTTGGAAGCGACTTCTTTATATAATCCACTATATCCAACGCACGCATTTCCATCTACTCAGCCCAAAGATTAAACATCTATATGGTGCTAAAGACTTATCTAGATAACACCGTGATTGAAGGTGATCCACTTATATACACGGCATCAAATTAACAATCAATGTGCAGTGCCAAATTTTTACGATAACCGGATAAGTACGTATGTTTATCCGGTTGTCATATCCTTACAACCACAGAGTCAGTAGACGATTCGCAGTTTCACGCTGTAATGATCGCTTTACTCGCATTTTCATTGCAATGGGATTGTTCCATCCTGTAATATAAATTCCTCTAGATATACAGCTTTCGAAAAAGTCGGGTACTGAACTGCGTAGAATAAAACTGGTATCTGTTTAAGACCAGGGTAGCATGTTGGTAAATCTTATGGCTGTAAGAATCACGCACTACGGACAGGTTCTCGAATGACAAAATCTCCGTTCTAACCATGTCTAAAGTAACTAAATTGCGCAACCACGTGTTAAAATCGGTGATATCCTTTCACGGCATTTAGCGAATCGGTCAAAGTTTCAGTAAATTCCATTCCGCAAACTAAACAGTTGCGTCTATCCGACATTATTTCCTGTAGCGGATAGCACACCCATACGGTATTTTGTAAAACCTTCAGTGATGGTACGGTCGATTTCCAAAATACGAGAATGCCCAATGCAAATGCTTATGCTCTAGGCCGTATATCCGCTTCTTTTCTCTAGAAGCCTATTCGCCAGCTTAAAATAACCTATGACGCCCCTCCATATATAAGCTAGATGCCTACTTAGCACTTGAGTATCCAATTTTCGGCATTTGTTTTATGGAGAATCTCGAAATGCTTAAATAAGCAATGACTTGCTGTCAGGTGTCAAAGAACATGTAGTTGTATGCACTGTACTTTATGGCCGTGGTCTGGCATATGGATCGTCTACACCCTCTAAACCTGACTGGCCGAGCTCCACTTGCAGCATTCAGTTACTGACTTGCGTACTTTGGAACACACTTCCAAAGTTTGATCATATAGAGTTTCGTCTAATTGTGCGTCAGAGGTCACAATAAACGACTTACAGTATATGTAACAAGATATAAAATAAAGTGCCTTTTGAGCTCTTTAGCTTCAGTCCTGGATAGCTTGCAACGTAGAACTTGTATTGTGGCCAGGATTGAAGCGTCATCTCTAACCGAGAATCTAGGAATCAAAATGTTTGATTTATAATCCCCAAACACCAGTCAGGAATGTACTGAATAGCATTCCGGGAAGACCCAGAGCGCCACGGCGGTTGCGCCTGACTCCAGAGATAGATAAAAAAGGTGATATTCGTGGGAATAACTACAAACTAGTGAGAGAATGTTATCATGAGCTCATGAGGCCTAAAATAAGTAGAAGCGTGTTATCGCTGAGCCGTTCATCTAACTGGCACGATTTTCAATCGAATACGTGCGGGGATCCGTATAGCTTCAAGGAAAAGCATGTGTAACTACGAAGTTCGTAAACTGGAGTTTATTTGTAAATTAGAATATGTTCACTTTCTATTTAAGAAGTTGAATTCTCTTTAATTGATCCTAGGATTTAGAAATTACTTCTACACCTATCCACTCCATCGATCCACTTAACCATGCAAATTAACAAACTACTTATCACTTTGATGACATTTTCTGCATCATCAGTTCAGGTGCTTGCCGCGCCAGTTGCCCAGGAACCGCCTGTTCAGGGATGTGGCACGGCTAAATGCATCATAATCAAGGCTGCTGACCCTTGATTAGCTCTGGGTTTACAAATGTTTAAAAATCAAGTGACTAATCACTGATTAAGACGAATTTTGCAATAAAAAGAAAGGAGGAGTAGGAAGAGAAATGAAACGCTACTATCTGTCAGGATTCTGGCACATCGCCCGAACCTTCTAACCTTATTTAGCCTTGGGGATTCATCCTCTGTTTGAATGAATCTCGGTGCCACTCTTGGTGAGGTTGGTGGACTAGTACAATTCGCTATTGTTTTGTTTAATTTTATTTTATCTTAATATATTTTGGTTAGTAAATTATAAGTTAGGCATAGCTTGCATTCGCTGAATGTCTAATATCTTTGTGAGATCTCATGGTTTATTGGTCCGACTGGCCCTGTTGGTGGAGCGACCTTGTTGCCCAGATGTGGATCACCTTCCCTGGCATCAGGATGCCAGCTGTAACAGAGGTTGTAAAGACGTTATTGTTAATTGCGAAATTTATTGTCATAATAATTGAGAGTTTATTTAATTGAGTAAGTAAGTACATTCCCAGCGACTAGTTTTATGAGTACGACCTAACTATTACATAAAACTTGACTTCATGGCATGCAAACATGTGATTCAGTTTACGAACTCGTTTTGATCTTGTGTTAGGACATAATCGGGATTGTACTAGCGAGGATCTCTGCACTTACTCAATCACATAACTACGTCATCTTAAACTATTAATTTAATGATATCACGCATCGTATCGTTCTGGAACGCATGAGCTTATGGCGCCATCCTCTCACAAACTCAAAGCAGTTCACAGAACTCCTTCCCTTGCCTCGTTTGTTTCTGAGACCCCTGGTTCGAAGCTTTCAACTCACCTGAAAAACTATAAGACACACCCATGACAAATATTTTGAGGATTATGAATCAAACACCTTGATTACCTAGGTTCTCGGTTAGAGATGACGCTCCAATCCTAGCTGTGAGAAAAATTATACACGAGAAGTTATTCAGGACTGAAGCTAAAGAGCTCAAAAGGAACATTCATTTATATCTTTTTAAATACACTATAAGTCGTTTATTGTGACCTCTGATGCACTGTTAGACGAAACTCTATATGATCAAAACTTCGGATGTGTGTTCCAAAGTACGCAAGGCAGCAACCTAATACAGCAAGTGGAGCTCGGCCAGTCAGGTTTAGAGGGTGTAGACGATCCATATGCCAGACCACGGCCATAAAGTACAGTGCATACAACTACATGTTCTTTGACACCTGACAGCAAGTCATTGCTTATTTAAGCATTTCGAGATTCTCCATAAAACGAATACCGAGAATTGGATCCTCTGGCTTCAGGTAAATATATTACTTGTATGCCGAGGAGGATTGCGAGTCACTGAAAGCAGGGAAATAGACTTTCTCAAAAGAAATAACGCGGATATACGACTCAGCAGCCTAAACATTCACACAGGATATTCTCGTATTTTGGAAATCGGCTGTACTATCACTGGAGGTATTACAGGATACCGCATGAGCATGCGGTGTCTGATACTGCAAAAAATGGCGTCGAATAGACAAAACAGCTTATCCTGCGGTATGGAATTTACTGGAACTCCGACCAATTCGCTAAAGGCTGTGAAAGGATATCACTGATTTTCCAACACGTAGCTCTAGACGTGACTGAAACGAAAGTTCTATCATTCAAACATTCGCCCTTAATGCGTGACCCCCAAGAACCACAGGATTCACTAACATGATAACCTGATCCTCCCTAAACAGATACCAGGTTCATTTTACACAGCACACTACTCGACTTTTTCTCTCAAACAGTATACGTGTCGAGGAAAGTATGTAATAAAATAGTAATATCCATTTACGATCAAAGTGTGAGTAAGGCAGTGATTACAGTGTGCAGCTGTGAACCGTCTCCTGCTTCTGTGGTTGCAGGGATACGATAACCGGATATGCACGCATAATTCGCAGTCATTCTACCCTGTGGTTAATAAGTAATTCACAATGCCTAAAAGAAGCGTGGGGAAGTGGCATATCACTCAACAGAGGTGACCCATAGTACGGCCATAGGTCATCTAAGGTGATCAGTCTCGTGTAATAGCTGGTACGTGCGCTTTGGTATTTAGTTTGGTGTCGTGTGTGTAAACGAATCACCTTCAATTACGGTGTTATCTAAATAAGCCTTTAGCACCATATGAAGGTTTAAGTGTTGGGCTGAGCCGATGGGAACACCCCCTTGTATCCCTTCCAATAAGGATTACAATATTTGTGGTCATTTGGACTAATAAACGGATATCTCGGTTAAAACGAATCCTGAGTCTGTTGAAATAAATATGTATACAGAACGTATGTTAATAATATAATGAGATATTACATGAAACACACATAGAAATCAGTAGGTATAATTAAGATAGCCTAAACAGAAATAGAAACAATCAGATTAAATCGGCAACTAGATAACCGAAACAATGAATTCAAGAAACTAGAGTATGTCAGATCCGAAATTCAAGTGCAATAGCGTTGACCAGTACGTAAATAGGAAAATAGTAAAGATCAGACGGTTGGAAGAAAGTGCCTAAATATTTGAATTTTAAAGCTAAAGAACCGGTCTCTAGGGTTATGTATGGTACAGAAGGTGATTATCAGGAGTAAATGATTGCAGATTTCAGGTTCTGCTTTCTGACACAAGTGATGCGAGTGCTGAACCAAGAGGAGAGATTTCAAGAGGCCCATGAAAGTAGAGCTTGCGGTAAATCGAGCAGACTGAGTCATCAGTGTTGCAATCGTATAGGGATATATAGGGCAGTAATTTCTAACTATTAGTAGACTCTTTTAGTGGATTATATCCAATCAGAACTTTACTCTACAATAGAAGGTTGTATTATCAGCCGTTCAGTCTAAGCTATACATAGTGATGAGGTGCATTCAGATCGAGAATGGAACCCCAAGACATGGTAAGATCTGAAGGTTTGGGCAACATTCCCGAATCCTGGTAGATAGTGCCAAGGGTATACTGGATGACACCTCATGAGAACTCATAGCACTGTTCCAGAAGTCTCAGAAACAAGCTAAGAGGACGATAAAGAGAGCTCGTGTGCTCATGTGGCCTGGAATGAAGCGACATGTGTTATCGCTAGACCGTTCGTTTCAGTCGATCCAGTTGTGTGGTTGAATTGATGTAGGGGTCTATATTTATACAATACCACACATGTGCTATTACAAAGCCAAAATGAGTTCGTAAATTGGACGAGTCAGTAAGGTAGGACGAGTTCGTGTGCTATTAAGAAGTCGAACCCTCCTTCATAGCTTCTAGTTCGTATTCATAAAACTATTTACTAAAAATATTCTTACTCACTCAACTTAATAATGAAATTTTCAATTATTCTGACGATTATTTTTTTGCAATCAGCTGACGTCTCCCCAACTCCCGTTGCGGCTTATATCCCCAGACCATGGAAAAGCTGTCCAAATTTTGATAAGCGAGCCATGCCACCAACATGACCACCCGGGTTGCTCAATCATGAGAATTCACAGCGATACTAGACGTTTACCGGTGATTAGCCAAGTCTAACTTATGATTTGTCTGCCAAGGTATACTAAAGGTACTATTTAATCTCGCGGACATCGTATGAATATACCATCTGATCTCCAGTCGTACGATATTTCAGTGTCCTATTTCCTTGTACCGATTATATAGCATTGCTATAGAACCATAATAATGCTGTTCCTGGCCCTCAGCACAAATGGGCCCGAACTCCTCCTCTCTCTGTGTATATCTTTCCTATGAAAGACATTCTCTTTTAACAGGATAACGGTATCCATTATTTCTTACCAAACATATTATATACGAACTAAACTATTGAGAAGGGCTTGACTCCCTAATAGTATCCAAACTCATTCTAGTTTACGAACGTGTTCCAATATACGAATTTGTCTTATTTATGATAGCACATGCTTAGCCTTCAAATATAACGTGCTTGGCTGTAATTTCAAAGACCCCCGCTCGTATCCGATCCACAATTTCACAATCTGGGACGATCAGCCCAGCGAACGCACGCCACCTTTTATGGGCTAAGTGAAATCGTGGCATCATCCTCTCACTAGCTCGAGGCCATTCCTATGAACATCTCCTATATCATTTATCTCTAAGACTTCAGGTGCAGTGCTGTGAGTTTCCCTGAGATACCATCTGGTGCATTCTTGGCATCAAAAATCGGTCCCTTGGTTTACAATTTAGTCAGTGTGAATTTCAGGGCCAGCTGCTGGACGTGAGCATATTCATATTCACCATATCAGGTCGGACCCGGAAGTTACGCATCACAGCTGTGGTAGAAGATCAGGAAGCAGGAGGTAGGGCCGACCCTGCAGTTCGTTATAACAGGTCTTGACAATTCCCCTATCATGCTAAATACTTATCTCGGCAGCGATACGGCTGAAGCTGATCCGCTTACACACACGGCACCAAATTAAAAGCCTAAACGCATGTCCCAGATGCTACACGATACCACTCTTACTAGGTGACTTGTAGCTACTGCGGGGACTACCCTTGTTGAGTGTTAGACCACTTCTCCACATCTTTTTTAAGCACTGTGAAGCACACGTGTTTATCCGATTATCGTATCCCTGTAACTACTGAATCAGTAGACGGTTCATGGCTACGCGTTGTAGTGACCGCTTTACTCACATTTTGATCATGCAGGTATTTTGCAACTTTGTAATATAAATTCCTCGATATCTACAACTTTCAAGAAAATCGAGTACTGAACCGTATAGGATGAAATTAGAATCTGCTTATGGATGACCAGGGTATCACGCTAGTGAATGCTGTGGTATTTATGCGCCAAGAAATATGGAAAGGTGCACAAATGATAGTATCTTCGTCTCAGTGATGCCAAGACCGACTAAATTGTGCAACTATGAGTTGGAGTATCAGTATTAACATTGTATGGCTATTTTTACTGATTTGCCGGAGTCCCAGTATATTTCATATCGCTGACTAAAATATGTCGCCTATATCCGGTGTTATTCCCTGCAGTATTAAATAGCAATACTCAAATTGCACCCTGTAAACCCTTGTGCCGTCACAGAGTGGTTTATTTCCAGGATATGAGAGTATCCTGCGCAAATGTTTAGGTTGCTAAGTCGCATATCTGCTTCATTTTTCTTGAAGGGGTCTATTCGCCTTTTACTTTCGATAACCCCCAATACCTCTCAATGCACAAGAAATACTTACTTGGAGCTAAAGCATATAATTCATGGAATTCGTTATATAGAGTGTCTTGAAATGCTTAAACAAGCAAATAGTTTGTCGCTGCCAAGCATTCAGTGGCATATAGTCGTATGCACTGTACTGTACAGCCGTGGTCTGGTGCATGGGTCATCGTCTACATCCTCTGGACCAGAAAAGCTGAGTGCCGTCAGTGTTCTTTTCAGTCGACGCCTTGAATAGCACGGAGTCACGGAACACACAACAGAGATATTGGCACTGGGTTTTATCTAGTATACTGAAAGATGGTACACCTTTAGGTGATCACTACTACGCATACTGCCTCTTGTCAGGCTCTGATCGTCTGTCATCAAAGGAGTCTGGCTGACCCCACATTCTTGTCAACGGCGAGGTCAATCGTCGTAACGACATAATTCTGTAACTTTGTGCGTACGCGAATCTTACTCCTTTTAGCTCTAGTATGAGTCTGGAGAAACCGAGACTGCCTGTCCTACTATGGCTTGGTTTCGCCAATTTGTCACTTATCTGGCGGTAAGCTAGCCTACTTCTCGATGACCTTAGCCGACAGAGACGCTCCTTTTGATTGTGTGCCCCTCTTTTGCGAGGCGTTATGTCGGCTGAGACAACAGGCATATGACCCTAACCCCGTTTCCACCTTTCTCGAAATGTGATCGCGTGTCTGTATTTCAATATCTTCTGCGGGGATATTAGGTTTCCCGACACAGAGGACCTCACGACATTAGCTAGTTATTTGCAGGTACATGTATAGGTACGGCTCCTATGTCTCGCACAAAAACACATGCGCATGCATGGTTCTAGGAACAAGTATATGTTCACTGTTACCCAAGAACGAGAGTGTGTTTCTCCATCTAGGTGGTTCAAAAATCTACTCCGCGCTTTTTCATAGCTCTCCCGTGTATTTAGTAGGAACCCAAATCCTACGTGCTTCGGGATTCTGCCAGCCATGAATACCGTGTACATAATTGCGCGTTCCATGATGAGCCCAAGGTACCCTTTTTAGTTTAGTTTCTTCGACAAGGGTACACATTTTGCAGTTGCAGGTCATGCATATGCAACTGGTAACCCGCGAGATTAGCGGTAGAATAAGTATATGTTTGAATCCAAACAGTGTACAGATAAGAACTGATGATAGCGGGGACACTTTCACTCTGACGGCTAGACCAAGAAACTGTGGACCAGTATAGGTCACGCGGGAAGAGGACTCTCACAGCTGGCTCTCATGTAAAAGCCTATAAATACCTTCCATCCCATCTACCAGGTATTTCACTATTCGTCCTGGTATTTAGCACACCTAGAAGGCTGATTCAGAACCACACTAACCATGACTGAATCGATTGCCTTTGAAACTGACCTTAGTCCCGTCGCCTCTGCTGCTTTGAGCATCGGTGAAGTGGGGAAATCTCTCTCTCCCGATCAGAAATTTACCATCTTGACCAGAACTGGTCACGGTGGGTTGCAAGACCTTGACGATCTTCCACCAGAGGCCGCTTACATGATCACCAAGGTGGAGGAGTTGCCAACCTCTGAGGCTATGGAGATTTTGAAGGAAGCCTCCGTCTACCACGACGACGATGTGAACTTCCCAGAAGGTGTCATGGAGAAGATTCATGATTTGCTCGAGACCCACTCCTCTGATTCCTTCTTGAGTCAGCCAACCCAAACAGGTGAGGCGTCCAAGGTTAAAGAGATGTTATCCGAAGAAGTTGTCTCCTTTAAAGGCGAAAAAGGTGAATACTTAGAAGAATGGGAGTTGGAAGCCAGATTGGAAGCCGCGTTGATCGCCTTCCACTCGCCATACCCCGAGGTGAGAGCCGTGACTGATCCGTACGATGACCCAACTATTCCCGTGGAAACATTCAGAGCGTACTTGTTGATCTTTGTTTGGACGATGATTGGAGCTGGTATCTATGAATTCTTCCGCCACAGAATGCCACAAATTACCCTTCCTCCAAACGTTATCCAGATGTTCTTGTATCCACTTGGGAAGTTCATGGCTGCTGTGTTGCCAGATTGGGGATTCACCATTAAGGGTGAACGTTACTCCATTAACCCGGGCCCTTACACCTACAAGGAGCAGATGTTTGCTACTATCTGCATTTCTGTTGGTGTAGGTGGTGCTTACGTTTCCTATAACATTTTCGCCCTCAGGCTGGACCAATTTTACGATTTCAAGTGGGTTAGTTTCGGGTACCAACTTTTGTTGATTTTGAGTACTCAATTTATGGGTTTCGGGTTCGCTGGTATCTTCCGCAAGATCAGTGTTTACCCTGTTCGCGCCATGTGGCCAACCTTATTGCCGACCTTGGCATTGAACAGAGCGTTGATGAAAGAAGAGAAGCTTCAAGTCATTAATGGCTGGAAGATTTCCCGCTTCAACTTTTTCTACATTGTCTTTGGCGGGATGTTCATGTACTTCTGGTTACCCGACTATCTCTTTACGGCATTGTCTACTTTCAACTGGATGACCTGGATTGCCCCAAAC
The DNA here is from genome assembly GCF_001661335.1 of Babjeviella inositovora NRRL Y-12698. Classification (NCBI taxonomy): domain Eukaryota; kingdom Fungi; phylum Ascomycota; class Pichiomycetes; order Serinales; genus Babjeviella; species Babjeviella inositovora. The sequence goes on from NW_017566838.1 coordinate 1,310,576, forward strand.
AACTTCAACTTAGCTGCTATCACTGGTTCCGTTTACGGCTTAGGTCTCAACCCTATCACCTCTTTTGATTGGAATTACATGACGATTTTCATTAATACGCCCCTTGTCATTCCGTGGTACTCCAATGTTAACCAGTATATTGGCTCTATTATTGCGTTTTTCTGCATTATTGGGGTCTACTGGTCTAATAATCTTTGGTCCGGATACCTCCCAATTAATACCAATGCATTATTCACCAACACGGGAGAGCCATTCAAGGTCACCAAGATCTTAACAAACGGTCTCTTTGACAACGAGAAGTACCAAGCTTACTCACCACCTTACTATTCTGCCGCCAATTTGGTTCTTTACGGTGCATTTTTCGCTATCTACCCGTTTTCAGTTATTTACACTACTATGATTGAATGGAAAGGGATGTCAGCTTCCTTCAAGCAGGTATGGTATTCGCTCAAGGATTTCAAGAGGTCCAACTTTGCTGGGTTCAATGATCCCCACTGCAGAATGATGTCCAAATACAAGGAGGTCCCAGATTGGTGGTTTGTTGCCGTTTTGGTTTTCTCTCTCGTGATGGCTATTCTCTGTGTTAAATTATACCCGGCCCAAACTCCAGTTTGGGGTATTTTCTTCACTGTTGGTATCAACTTTGTCTTCTTGATTCCGTTGGTGGTGATCTATTCGGTTACAGGTTTCTCCTTTGGTTTGAACGTGCTCGTGGAGTTGATTATTGGGTACGCTATTCCAGGTAACGGTGTGGCGTTGATGACCTTAAAGGCTCTTGGCTATAACATTGATGGTCAGGCTGAGAACTATATCACGAATCAAAAGACCGCTCACTACGCCAAGGTTCCACCTATGGCTCTCTTCAGAGGTCAGATGTTGGCAACTATCATTCAATGCTTCGTCACGTTGGGTGTTATGAACTGGCTTCTTTCGAACATCGATGGCCTTTGTACCCCTCACCAAGCCCAAAAGTTCTCTTGTCCTGGTGATAGAACGTTCTTCTCAGCTTCGGTCCTTTGGGGGGTGATCGGGCCAAAGCGGGTGTTTAACGGGTTGTATCCAATCCTCAAGTGGTGTTTTTTGATCGGGGCGTTGTTGCCGTTTCCTTGTTACGCCTTCAAGCGGTACGGTCCAAAATCTTTCACTAGAGCTTTCCAACCAACTTTGATCATTGGCGGTTTCTTGATCTACGCTCCTTACAACTTGTCCTTTGTCACCCCGGCTTTGATTGTTGGCTACGTCTTTATGTACCACATTAAGAGACGGTACAGTGACTGGTGGGAGAAGTACAACTATGTGTTGTCTTCTGCTTTGACTGCAGGAGTCGCGTTTTCCTCAATCATCATCTTTTTTGCGGTGCAGTACCACGAAAAGGATGTTACCTGGTGGGGTAATACAGTTTCTGGGGGAGGAATCGAAGGTGGTAACGGGCAGCAATCACGTCTTGACGCCAGCACTTTACCAAATGGTTACTTTGGACCTGCTCCAGGCTCCTATCCTTAGTCGCTACCAGAGCAAGTAGATCTTTGCTGTTTAAGCTTGAGTTTCTTTTTTTCAAGTTTTGTGAACGACTTAGGTGTGTTAGTCTTTTTTAATGGCTCTAATTTTCAATATATTTGCCATATTAGATTTCTCAGTTAGTTATAGTTAGTTGCTTATAAATGAAGTAAGATCCGAGTTGTATTGGTTGGAAGGGCGAGAGGTCAAAGTACTATTTAGTGATGGGCATTACCCGTAAGTCAAGTTCTTTGGTTCAGGTTTGCGAATAAGTGATACCTCAACTCATTTCGACCCCATTCCTGGTCATATCGGAAACACTATTCTTGACGGTGAGTTACCCTAAAACTGTATCAGTCATACTTAGGTGTCTACCAAAAAAGGTCGGTTAACTATGGTATATACTCTGTCTAAATTTTAGTGAATCAAGGCTGAGGGCTCGAAAACTTCAGCTCTTGTACTTACCAGGTATAAGTTAGGTATGGCCTAGAAAGACTTCTTTCGGTCTGCAAGGAATCGGGCATCGGTAAGATTTCCAGTCTGGGGATTGTGGCCAGTCATTCTATCTACAATACACGGCCACAATGATTCACAAGAATAAAGATGATGTTTAGCTAAGAGAGTACCTAAAAGTGATAAACCATTTCCTAAAATAATCCTATGTGATTACAGTACTTGTGTTTCCATCTGCCTAGCTCAATACTTGCTTCACCCGTGCTAGAGAGCAGGTTCTGATAACCTCTACCATCCAATCCTAGTGACCACCCACAACGTCAGAGGTGACTTGTCTAACTCTGACACTGGTCAGGGATGCGCATGATGACATCTAAGGTGAGTTCAAAGCGGCATGCCAGCTGCGCCTGACATCTCAGATATAAAGGAGACAAGAGGAGGTCAGAGGTATTCGTTGAAACGGCCTCGAGATAGAAGAGGATGATGCCACGAGCTTACACGGCCCATAGACGGAGGTGTGCTATCACTGGACTGATCGTTTCAGCTGATGTAATTGTCGGTCGGATAAGTGCGGAGATCCGCACTAGTACAATGCCAAGTATTTGCTAATACATGACCAAAACAAGCTCGTAAATCGGAACATACTCGCAGAGTAGGACAAATTCATCTACTTAAGAAACCGAATTCTCCTAGATAGCTTTTAGTTCTTTGAAATTATGAATGGTCTGAGTTTTATTCTACAATAACAAACTGTATTTGTGATCCACCGGTCTGAGCCAATGATGGCTCTGAAGTTCATTCGGACAAAGAACGGAACCCCCAGGCTTATGACTGTTAGAAAATTCTGAAGACACACCCGAATTCTGACGCTCGAATACTTGGTCTCTTGGTCCAGTTGGTTAAGACATCGCGCTAATAACACCGAGATCGGTGGTTCGTTCATACTAGGAACCATTCCATTTACCCTTCTGGTCGCAATTATCCGATGTTGTTTCCCTCTCGGGTTTCACTCTTATACCTAGGAGTATGCCTGTTGTGACAAATCAGCGATCCTCTATTGGCCCGTTTGGCTTGCCAGTGTGCTGCAGGGTATGAGCATTTTCATATTTCGCCGTATCAGTCCCGATACGACAGCTACATTTAACTGTGGTGAAAGTCGGGGTCTGTGACTGACCCCACAGTTGATTGTAACAGGTCACGTAAACTTCCATATCGCGCTAAACGCTTATCTCGATAACGACGCGGCTGAAGTTGATCCGCTTACACGCACGGCACCAAACTAAAAACCAAACCGCACGTGTCAGTTGCCGTTCGAGGCTCGCTTTAGGTGGCTTATAGCTATATCATGGGTCACCCTGGTTAAGCGTCGGACATTTCCTGCACCTCAATTTAAAAACTGTGAATTGCTTATCGGCAACAGGGCCGTAGAGCTACGAGGCATGTGTGTTTGTCTGGTTATCATTACCATCAATCACCGTACCGGCGAAAGATTCATAATTTCACGCTGAAACGGCTGCTTTACCCACTCTTTAATCGTAAAGCGATATTGCGACTCTTTGGTATAGATTCTTCAAAACGTACAGCTTTCGAGAAAGTCGGGTGGTGAAGCGCACAGAGTGAAACAGGTTTTTTGTTTAGTGGGGGCCAGAGTATGCTAGTAGACGCCGTGGTATTCTCCAAGAAATACGGGTGAGTGTTCAAATGACTGAACCTTCGTTTCGGCGACACCGAGACCGACTAAGCTGTGCAACTGTGTTGGAAGATCGGTGGTGGCATCGCACGGCCTTACGCGGATTCTCCTGAATCCCAGTGAATTTCATATCACAAACTTAAAGTTGCCGCCTTTACTCGATGTCATTCCCTGCAGTATCTGATTACATGTGCTCATACAGTACCTTGTAGAACCTTCTGTGACAGCATGGCCTGATTTCTAAAATACTAAAATACCCTTGTACGAGTGCTTTGACTATTAGATCGCATATTTGCTTCTTCCCTCTAGAGGGAGCCTATTCGCTTTCTGCTTTCAATGACCCGCAATCTCCCTCGACACATGAGCAATACCTTTACTTAGCACTAGAGTATCTAACTCTTGGCATACGTTTTCTGGAGGTGGCTTGAAATACTTAAACAAATGAAAATGGTTGGTGAGTGTCGGGCGTTAAGGGGGATGCAGTCCAATGCACAACACTGTACAGCCGTGGTCTGATTCATGGGCCATCGTCTACACCCTCTAGACTAGACATGCCGAGCTCCGTCAACTTTCTTTTTAAACCGACACCTTGTATAATACAGTCACGGAACACTCAACAGAGATACTGATCATACAAGGTTTTGCCTGATATACTGAAAGATAGTACACCTTTAGATAATCACTACTACGCATACTGCCTCTTGTCAGGCTCTGATCATCAGTCGTCAAAGGAGTCTGGCTGACCCCGCATTCTTGTCAACGGTGAGGTCAATCGTCGTAACGACATAATTCTGTAACTTTGTGCATACGCGAATCTGACTCCTCTTGGCACCAGTATGACTCTGGAACAACAGAGATTGCTTGTCCTACTAAGGCTTGGGTTGATCAATTTGTCACTTATCTAGCGGTAAATTCTCTCATAATTTCGTGACCCCGGCTGCCTGAGACTCTCCTTTCGATTGTGTGCCTCTCTCTTGCGAGGCGTTACGTCGACTAAGACAACGGGCATGCAGCCTTAACCCCGTTTCCACCTTTCCTGAAATGCGATCGCGTGTCTGTATTTCGATATTTTCTGCGGGGGATATTAGGTTTCCCGACGTGGTGGACCTCACGATATTAGTTAGTTATCCACTGGTACGTGTATAGGTACGGCTCCTATGTCTTCCGCAATAACACGTGTATGTGCATGGTTCTGGGAACGAGTATCTGTTTACTGTTCCTCACGAACGAGAGAGCGTATCTCTATCTAGGTGGCTCAAAAATTTACTCCGCGCTTATTTGTAAAGTTTTCCCATGTATTTGGTAGGAACCCAAATCCTATATGCTTCGGGGTTCTGCTAGTCCTAGATACCGTCTATATCTTGGCATTTTCCTTGACAAGCCCGAAGTAAAGTTATTAAGCTTTTTGGTTTCCCGACCAGGATATACATTTTGCATCTGCAAGTCATGCATATGCGACCGGTAACCCGCGAGATTGGCAACAGAATGAGCATAGGTTTGAATCCAAACAGTGTACAGATAAGAACTGATGATAGCGGGGATATTTTCACTCTGACGGCTAGGCCAAAAAACTGTGGACCAGTATAGGTCACGCGGGAAGAGGATTCTCACAGCTGGCTCTCATGTAAAAGCCTATAAATACCATCCATCCCATCTACCAGGCATTTCACTATTCGTCCTGGTATTTAGCACACCTAGAAGGCTGATTCAGAACCGCATTAACCATGACTGAGTCGATCGTCTTTGAAACTGACCTTAGTCCCGTTGCCTCCGCCGCTTTGAGCATCGGCGAGGTGGGAAAATCTCTCTCCCCCGACCAGAAATTCACTATCTTGACCAGAACTGGTCACGGTGGGTTGCAAGACCTTGACGACCTTCCACCAGAGGCCGCCTACATGATCACCAAGGTGGAAGAGTTGCCAACCTCCGAGGCTATGGAGATTTTGAAGGAAGCCTCCGTCTACCACGACGACGATGTGAACTTCCCAGCAGGTGTCATGGAGAAGATCCATGCGTTGCTTGAAGCTCACTCTTCTGATTCCTTCTTGAGTCAGCCAGGACAAACTGGTGATGTTTCCAAAGTTAAACAGATGTTATCTGAAGACCAATCGAGTCAAACAGGTGAAAAATCTAAGGCTAATGAATTTTTATCTGAAGTTGTCTCCTTCAAGGGTGAAAAGGGCGAATACATAGAAGAATGGGAGTTGGAAGCCAGATTGGAAGCTGCGTTGATCGCCTTCCACTCGCCTTACCCCGAGGTGAGAGCCGTGACCGATCCGTACGATGACCCAACTATCCCTGTTGAAACATTTAGAGCATACGTGTTGATCTTTATTTGGACGGTTCTCGGAGCTGGTATCTACGAATTCTTCCGCCACAGGTTGCCACAAATATCTCTTCCATCTAACGTTATCCAGATTTTCTTGTATCCACTTGGGAAGTTCATGGCTGCTGTGTTGCCAGATTGGGGGTTCACCATTAAGGGTCAACGTTACTCCATTAATCCTGGTCCATACACCTACAAGGAGCAGATGTTTGCTACTATCTGCATTTCTGTTGGTGTAGGTGGTGCTTACGTTTCCTACAACTTGTACGCCCTCAAACTTGATTTGTTTTACGGTTTCAAGTGGGCCAGCTTCGGGTACCAGCTTTTGTTGATTTTGAGTACCCAATTTATGGGTTTCGGGTTCGCTGGTATCATGCGTAAGATCTGTGTTTACCCTGTTCGCGCCATGTGGCCAACCATGTTGCCGACTTTGGCGTTGAACAGAGCGTTGATGAAAGAAGAGAAGCTTCAAATCATTAATGGCTGGAAGGTTTCCCGCTTCAACTTTTTCTACATTGTCTTTGGCGGGATGTTCTTGTACTTCTGGTTACCCGACTATCTCTTTCAAGCAATGTCCATCTTTAACTGGATGACCTGGATTGCCCCAAACAACTTCAACTTAGCTGCTATCACTGGCTCCAATGTTGGCTTGGGTCTCAATCCTATCACTACTTTCGATTGGAATTACATGACTCAGATCCTTCTTTATCCCCTTGCCACACCATGGTACTCCAATGTTAACCAGTATATTGGTTCTATTATTGCGCTTTTCTGCATCGTCGGAGTCTATTGGTCCAACCACCTCTGGACCGGATATCTCCCAATTAATACTAATGGATTATATACCAACACGGGGGAGCCATTCAAGGTCTCCGAGGTTTTAACGAATGGCCTCTTTGATGAAGCGAAGTACCAGGCTTACTCACCACCTTACTATTCTGCCGCCAATTTGGTTCTTTACGGTGCATTTTTCGCTATCTATCCGTTTTCGATTATTTACACTACCATGATTGAATGGAAAGGGATGGCTGCTTCCTTTAAGCAATTATGGTTTGCTCTTAAGGATTTCAAGAGGTCCAACTTTGCTGGGTTCAATGATCCCCACTGCAGAATGATGTCCAAGTACAAGGAAGTCCCAGACTGGTGGTTTCTTCTCGTTTTGGTTTTCTCTCTCGTGATGGGAATTCTCTGTGTTAAGTTATACCCGGCCCAAACTCCAGTTTGGGGTATTTTCTTCGCCCTTGGTATCAACTTTGTCTTCTTGATTCCGTTAGTGTTGATTTTCGCCGTCACTGGTTTCCAGTTTGGCTTGAACGTGCTCGTGGAGTTGATTGTCGGATATGCCCTTCCAGGTAACGGTGTGGCGTTGATGACCATTAAGGCTCTTGGTTACAACATTGATGGTCAGGCCGATAACTATATCTCAAATCAGAAGATGGCCCATTACTCCAATGTTCCACCTATGGCTCTCTTCAGAGGTCAGATGTTGGCAACTGTCATCCAATGCTTCGTCACGTTGGGTGTTATGAACTGGTCTCTTTCGAATATCAAAGAGCTTTGTACTCTTACTCAAGCCCAAAAGTTCTCTTGTCCTGGTGATAGAACATTCTTCTCGGCTTCGGTTCTTTGGGGAGTGATCGGGCCAAAGCGTGTTTTCGACGGGTTGTATCCAATCCTCAAGTGGTGTTTCTTAATTGGAGCGTTGTTGCCAATCCCATGTTACGCCTTCAAGCGGTACGGTCCAAAGTATATCACTGCGTCTTTCCAACCAACTTTGATCATTGGCGGTTTCTTGATCTATGCTCCTACCAACTTGTCTTATGTCACCCCGGCTTTGATTGTTGGCTACGTCTTTATGTACCACATTAAGAGACGGTACAGTGACTGGTGGGAGAAGTACAACTATGTATTGTCTGCTGGCTTGAGTGCGGGTGTTGCGTTTTCCTCGATCATCATCTTCTTTTCGGTTCAGTATCATGCTAAGAATATTGACTGGTGGGGTAACAATGTGCCGTTTGCAGGAATTGACGGTTTTAACGGGCAGCAATCGCGTCTTAACGCCAGTGCTTTGCCAAATGGTTACTTTGGGCTTGCTCCAGGCTCCTATCCTTAGTTGATGCAAGAACACGTATACCTTTGCTGTTAAGCTTGAGTTTCTTTTTTTAAAGTTTTGTGAGCGACTTAAGTGTGTATAGTCCTTTGTGATGGCTCTAATTTTCAATATATTTGCCATATTAGATTTTTTGGTTAGCTGTAGTGAGTTGCTTATATATGAAGTGAAATCTGAATTGTGTTGGTTGTACAGGCAAAAGATTCAAGTGTACATATATTTAGTGATGATTATTGCCCAGGTCTAATTCCTTGGTTCAGTTTTGGCACCATTCCTGGTTATATCACCATGCTTGGTATTGGCACCACTTTCACGTGCAACAATGTATGTGTCTGGTGTCAGCTGAAAATTAAAATCGTTGGTGTAAGTATTCATACCTATTGAAAATTCATGGAAATATATATATATATATTTCCTACATTACATATATACCCATTCACGCGTATTATCCACGTCCTGTTATAAATTTCAGTAATATTAATTGTATACAACTTATAGGTTAAACAGACATATATTATTTGGTATATGTAAACAATATTACGTCAAGTTTGTACATATTGCACAAATTTATTTTACTAAAAATTAAATTACACTGATCAGATATGTTCTTGAGGAAATTATTTTTAAAAACAGTCTTAACAAAAACATGTACATATATAACCTGGATCACTTGTTATGTTCCATGACACCGGTTACTTCTTTTAGAATCAAATTAGAGTGAATACTATGTGAAACTTTGGTTCGAACGTATTTTTTTTCAGCCACGGAAGTGCTTCACCAGTTCAATTGGAAGAGAGCCAATCTCATACTAGGGTACACCCAAGTAGGATTTATCCGAAGATTGAGAGCTCGACCCTCCCGTGGAGTTACCTTCTAGTATTCTCTTTGCAGTGAGAAGAGGCACCTGAAAATGAAACTTTGAGGTAGGGGTTCAATAAATAAACAGGCTTAATCTATGTGTCGGGTTTTTAGTTCCGACACACTGACACGTCCGAAAGTGAGTCTAAGGGTTTACAGTGCAATTTTACCAATGCTTTTTCGTGATAATCGTTCATGGTGATCTCGCCCAGTAGCGGTTTTCTATTACCATGGGTCGAGAGTAATCTATCCTAGAATTAGAATCTAGATGTATGGTAGATACTTTCTCAGATTTTCAGACATAAATCTTTATGAAGAGTATATACGCTTGGAGCTTGAATACTCAGGAGCGTACCTAATCCCTTGTCGACTGACTTGTGTCTATACACGGCGTTAAAACATTTCCCCAAGCGTTCCAACGATATTTCAGCCTGAAACAGCCTTAGGTGTGTTTGGACTGATATCTGCATCAGATCTGGGGGGCTGTAACACGCAGATACTCACTCGCCAACTAGTCACTCCCACTTTCGCTCTCGTCGCTTTCCAAATCGCTGTCGATTTCACTTTTTCGCGGCTCCAACAATTCTTGATCCTCTAGGTACAACCGTCCCACCATCCGCGGAAGAATCATGTCGCAGCTCCGCTCGCTGGTAAGCAACTCGTCGATAAACTCGTCAATGTGGCTCAACACCATGGTGCTTCCTTTCTTGTATCTAATTTTGCGATAGTCGGCATACAACGGCTCAAGCGTCCTGTATACTCCAGCGGAATCTAGCGTTAGGCGGATGTAGAACGCGGCTAGACAGGTTAAGTATTTGAAGTCACGCTGGTGGAGCAAATACGTGATGATTTCCGGGGCTGGTTGCAACTGTAGCATCTTTAACCCGAGGCAGATAAAGGGTGTGGGTCTTTGCAGTTCGTCGTAGCCCCCAATGTGTTGCAAGGCGACTGCACGGTCGAGTAAGGTGGCGGTGTTGAGTCCGAAACAGTCTCGTTTCCAGTAGAAGGAGTCAAGGATACGCTCTCGCGAGATCTTTTCAATGAGAAACACGGGGTTTACGCCATGGATTTTGGAGACGCGTTTCGCAAGACCCCGGTCATGTCTGAATTCAGTGGACATGTGAATGACTGGATGTGATTACTGGAATTAAACTATGTAAAGACATTTGTTTTATGGGAACGTTCTCCTGCGCGCAAAATTTGAACGTGCGGCTCTTGACCGGATAAAGGAAAAGAGATATAGTTCGGTAGATCCCAACATCGAATCATCCTCCATCTGTTAAATGTTTGAAAAAAATCCCATAAGCCCAACAAAGCTTTGAGCATGACATATAATCAATTGGATGGCCTTACTTATTTATACGTCTCTTTGATCCAGTGGAAATACTCGTATCTATTTCTACACCGGAGCCGATCGTTATAAATTCAAAAGATTACACTAGAACCATACATCAACCCCTAAAAAGCACTCGTTTCCTTATCCAACCACTTCCAGGCCCGCTTATCACCAAGTTCCAACAATCTCGGCTTCAATACCCTTCTCAACTCCTTGTAGTATTCACCGATCCACGCCCTTTCCTCACCGCTCAACGTCTCCCAGTTTACCAAGTTGCGGGCAAATGGCACCTGGGTCATGTAGTCAAACTTCAAGAACTTGGTTCCGTTAGACTCCCTGCCACTCTCCACAATTGCCAAGTCACTCTCGATTCTAATGCCGTACTCGCCATCCTTATAAAAGCCCGGTTCATCTGACAAGACGTTCCCCACGGCCAACCTGGCGGGATTGGTCTTCCCCGACGAGTTACTCCCAATACCGATTGGCCCTTCGTGGACCCCTAGGAATGACCCAATCCCGTGGCCGGTGCCGTGCTTGTAATCCACCCCAAGACGCCACAACGGGGTTCTTGCGAGAATGTCGAGGTTCTGGCCCGTGACAGAGCCGTTTCCGGGAAAGACTTCCCTCGCAAGGTTGAGGTGGCCCTGGAGAACTGCCGTGTAGTACACCTTTTCTTCGCTGGTTGGCTTCCCGAAGTGCACCGTACGTGTAATATCGGTGGTCCCTTCCAAGTACTGTGCACCCGAGTCAAGTAAAAAGAGCTGGCGCAGATCAATTACGGCATGGTGCTCGGCGGTGGGGGCGTAGTGGATGATTGCACCGTTAGGGCCTGAAGAGGAGATGGTTTCGTAGGACAAGCCCTTGTAGTGAGGCTGCTTGGCACGGAGCTTGGCGATTTTCACCGCAACGTCCCACTCGGTAACACGGCGACCCTTGCGGAGCTGTGCATCCAACCAGGCAAACAACTGGATGGTGGCAATGCTATCCTTAGTCTGGGCAATCTGAGCGTTTTCCAACTCGACGGGGTTCTTGATCGCCTTCCAGTCCTCCACGAATGACGCAAGCTCGTACGGAACCAGCGCTGGCAACCTGGCCACCAACGCGTAGGATGCCGACTGCGGAAGAATCACCTTCCCTTGGACAAATACCAGGGTGATATCCTCCCAGACCCGGGCGTAGTCCTTGATCTCCACGCCAAGTTCAGCCAAGTGCTTACGCGTGGCAGGGCCAAGCTTCACTTGGTTGATGTAAAGAACCACCTTACTTGGGGTGATAATGCTGTAGGCAAAAAAAACCGGGCTGAAGGCAATGTCGGTCCCTCTCAAGTTGAAAATCCACGCAATTTCATCCAACGCGGAGATAACCGTGCCCTCGGCGCTGGAGGCTGTGAGGTGCTCCTGGATTCTGGCAAGCTTGGAAGCAGACGTTTCTCCGGAATACGCCAATGGCAACTCGTAAACCGGAACCGTGGAGCGTTCAGGCTTGTTTGTCCACACGGAATCCACCAAATTATCATACACAAGCTTCAACTCGATACGGTGTCTGGCACACATTTCGGCAAGATAGTCGCCGCTAGCCTTGGAGATCAAGCGGGGGTCGATCCCCAACGATCTGTATTCGGTGTGGCCGTCCAAGATCTGCATAAGGGCCCAGGACTGCCACGTAGGGTACCCTGGCGTCGCCTGTTTGAGCAACTCCCAGTTGGCGTCGAGCTGCTGCTCCGCCTGGAGGAAGTAGCGACCATCCGTGGATAACGCTGCGTGTTTGGATGCCACAATTGCCACACCGGCCGAACCGTCAAAGCCAGACACGTATCCTCTTCTCTTGTCGGCGTCAGCAGTGTATTCCGATTGGTGTTCGTCTTCCGACGGGATGATGTAGACGCCAACCCCGTGGTCCGACATGTGCTCGCGCAAGCGGCGCAAGATCTCAGTGGAGTCATACACGGAGACAGGGGCTGGCTCAGCAGCAAAGCTCTCGTCGTCACAGGAGTCAGAGTCGCTGAATTGCGCGGATGGGAGCCCTTGGTAGAGGCTGAACAAGGACGTGAAGCAAGAGGTGTGTTTGTCCGGGGACAGAGAGTAGTCTCTAAGGGAATATTTTTCGTCCATGGTTGGGGGTAATGGAAAGAGTAGTTTGAAGTTTTGAGAAGGGATAGTTTTTATACCAAAGTGGTGCTTAAACCTGTTACTCTTAAGCCTTGTGACGGGACGGCTTCCGTGGGGGCAACATACAGGATATGCCACAGTGGTGATAAGTACCGGGGGGTACATAAGGTTGATGAAAGACCGACAATTACTTTAAATTTAATTTCAGGTTACCCAAATATGGAAATATCCTTAGAATAAATGCACGAACAATCGAATATCTCTGTTTTAAAGAGTATGACCTACGAGGTTTTGCTTTAAATTGGTGGAGAATAAAGATAAGTTGGATAGTAAGTGAGCTGCTTGGTGGGACCCCCAGTCATCTGTAACTATTGGTCCGTCGGTCATCGGTAGGTGGTACTCTGAGAGTTGGCATTAAAAACCAAATTCCACATCTATTAGTTGTGTTTAACTGGATGAGTTTTGCGTATTGTTTACACCAATGTCCGAACATTAAATGATGGGTCTATATGCTCTGTTCGGTGGTATCTACTACCCATCGCAGTCATAAACTATATCACTTTGTGGAAGCGTAATATCGACAGCCCAAGCCAAACATTTATCACCTCATCCCAGTCTTGGTCTGGCCAATCCATCTTGACTCATCTCCCCACATGCTCCTCCTGCCTATCATCACGTGCTTTCGATCAAGTCTGCCCCACACCGAGCACATGCATAGACTGGCCCGCTAGTAAGGATCGTCTTTCGCAGCTGCCTCGGTCCGCTGAAACTTCGTGGAGGTTACGAGCGCGGGGTATCAGCGTCATTTTTTTCGCTACCACAGTCGAAATCCGGAGAAGCGCGCGCTACAGCGGCTGCCTGATTTAGATATTTGTGCCGTTAGTTCTCATCACACGATTTGCCCTTCACACATCGCTATATCCAGCCGTTATCACATACATACTATCGCCTGAATTCTGATAGAATCCAACGCGCACTATAATACATCACAATAGCGATAATGTCGGCTACGAGAACTAAACCGTGGGAAGTCGCCTCCGGAACCTCTCAAGCTGGTATGTCCTAACCTTTGCGATACTATGGAAGTTTGAAAGCACCACCTGGTGGTTTATCCTGCTAATCAGTGTTTTACACTACGGAGCACTCTCTCCTATGAGGCTGGTCTAAAACACAACCTTTCTGTATTGATATTTCCAGACATTTACTAACCGTTTAGTTGCATCAGGACAGCCCTCTTCTGTGGAAACCCCACATACCTCGTCCACAGCCGGGCTCGGAAACACCATCCCGGAACGTCCGACATCCTTATCACAACCGGACATAGCCACCAGCTCTCCGTATAACTCCTACGGCAGCACAGGCTATGGCAACACGGGTTATGGCAGCACAGGTTATGGTAGCACAGGTTACGGCGGCTCGCGTTATGGATCCATGGGAGGCATGGGCGGCATGGGATCCATGTATGGCTCTTCATACGGGCTAGGGTCGATGTACGGCTCTGGCATGGGCGGTTACGGCATGGGCGGTTATGGCATGAACGGCATGGGAATGGGTATGAATGGCATGGGCATGAATGGCATGGACGGTGCTGGTGGAATCGCGCAGGGTACCCAGGCTACGTTCCAACTCATCGAGTCAGTCATCGGCGCTGTGGGCGGTTTTGCGCAGATGCTAGAGGCCACCTACATGGCCACACACTCGTCGTTTTTCACCATGATCAGCGTTGCTGAGCAGTTTGGCCACTTGAAACAGGCTTTGGGTGGTTTGTTCGGGATCTTTGCGCTTATGAAGTACATGAAGAAAATCATAGCCAAGCTTTCCGGCCGAAAATTCGACTACGGCTTGTCCCCGAGCGAGTTTACCAAGTTCGATGCGAAGCAGAAGAAGTTGGAGGACAAACAGCGTAAGAAGGAAAGCGGGCCTAACCGGCCGCGGATCTCGCTCAAACCGCTTCTCTTTTTCCTTGCAGCCGTCTTTGGGTTCCCATACTTGATCAACAAGATCATCAAACGGATCGGGGAACAGCAGCAACAGCAGCTTCAGGCTCTGGGTGCGGTTGCCAACCCGGCCCTGCTCCAGTTCGGGAAGGCGTTGTACGCGTTCAACCCTGAAAACCCACAGGTCGAGGCTGCTTTGGTTCCTGGCGACTTGGTGGCGATCTTGACGCGGTTGGACCCGCAGGGCAAGGAGTCTCCGTGGTGGAGAGTCAGAAAGAGAGATGGGAGCATGGGCTACGTTCCTGGCAACTACTTGGAGATTATTGAGCGCAAGACCCCGGCTCTTACGGCTCCGGTGAACGATGCCGCTGTCAGAGCGCAGGAAAAGCAGAATGCATTTGACGTGAACGAGTTCAAGAAGGTGTGAAAGTATTTCATTAGGTACAGATAAGACCTAAAGTATGAAGCTTGCTCTGGGGTGAAGTTCGTTAATCGATTTAAACAATTTTATTCGAGGCTGAATGTAGCTGGAAGTGAAATTATAGGGTAAGATAATGGAAGGAATTATATGAAGCTTTGTTACCATAGACTGGCAGGGTTCTAACAAAGGAAGTGAGGTGGGTTTGAAACAATACCTCTTACGGGTGAAGGTTTGATAGTCAGTGGTACGGACCAAGACATCCGGGGCATCTCCCATTGCGATTCCCCACCAACCTTGTATATGTTATTATATTTGACACGCATCATAAACAACTCCCTATTCCTTTTTTTATTAAACACCGGTAGGTAGTTATGGGCTCAGTACCAAAACTTCTAAAACTCTCCCACATGACAGAGGCACGTGCGTGGTGCAGCCGCCGCTTTCGCCATTTTCGGTCACATGCAACCGCTGTTCATATTTTCCTGCTTATCCACATATCACCTCTCACCCACTCCTAATACCACAACCATGGGCTTTAGAGACAGACTCGATCTTAAGATCATCACAGATATCGTGTTTTTCACGGCATCGTCGCTCTCGATCTACTACTTGATCAACCATCTCGTAAACTCGGGCCCTGACGGCGGGTCGAAGGAGTCGAAGAAGAAGGCGTCCAAGACGTTACAAAAACTCAAGGCGGCAAACCCCGGCGCCACCCTCGACTTGAACGAATATGAAAAGACAGTGTTGGCCAGCGTGGTCACGCCCGACGAGATCAACGTCGGGTTTGCGGACATCGGCGGGCTAGAGGACATCGTGGACGAGTTGCGCGAGTCCGTGTTGTATCCGTTGACGGAGCCAGACTTGTTCTTAGCACACTCTGAGTTGTTGCAGCCGCCAAAGGGCGTGTTGCTCTATGGGCCGCCCGGGTGCGGCAAGACGATGCTCGCCAAGGCGCTCGCGCGCGAGTCAGGCGCGACGTTCATCTCGATCCGCCTCTCCTCCATCATGGACAAGTGGTATGGCGAGTCGAACAAAATCGTCGCCGCCATCTTCACGTTGGCGGCTAAATTACAGCCATGCATTATCTTTATCGATGAAATCGACTCCTTTTTGCGCGACCGACTGTCGACCGACCACGAAATCACCGCCATGCTCAAGGCCGAGTTTATGACGCTCTGGGACGGGCTTCAGTCGTCCGGGCGCGTGATTGTGTTGGGTGCGACCAACCGCCCGAATGACATCGACGGCGCCTTCATGAGACGCATGCCCAAGCGCTTTGCTGTGTCGTTACCGAACGCGCAGCAACGTCTACAGATCTTGCGTGTGTGCTTGAGCGGCGCGGCGCTTGCCGCTGACTTTGACATGAACTTGTTGGTGGAGGGCACCGCGGGACTCAGCGGCTCGGACTTGAAAGAGTTGTGCCGCAACGCCGCGATGGCCGCTATGCGTGAGTACATCAAGCAGAACTTCCGTGACGGCAAGAAGATTGACAAGGATGAAAAGAAGATCAACGTCAGACCGTTGCGCAACAGCGACTTTTTCGGCGATCTGGCCAGCGACAAGTTGATCCGAGGCAACAGGGTCGAGGGCGTCATCCAGAGCACCCTCGACTAGCCCTTGTAAATACGGAATATATGCTAATAGAGAACCTAGCGCTGTAAGGGTCGAGGTGATGAATTTACTATCTCTCACCTGTGGTCTACATGGGTGGTGCCAAGGGGAAACGTAGATTATCCGGTTCCCGATATAAGCGATTTACTAGAAACACAGCCATTGGTTGCATTCAGATTAACCATTGCCAGTTAGCCCTAAAGGTGCAGAGTCATATTTATCAGCATCTCTGTGATATGACAATTATCCCATGTTCAGGCGCACGTGCGAAATCACGACATTCAGGCCCTCATGGCTTGCGAAATCCAGGTGTACGGGGAGATTGGATGCAGGACACTCGACCACAAAGTTTGCTACTGATTCCATTCGTGGTGTTCATCTTGACAGCGAGCCATCTACGAGCCATACTTTTCTTGCCTCCTATACCAACCATACTTGATTTATAAAGGGAACCGATTA
The DNA here is from genome assembly GCF_001661335.1 of Babjeviella inositovora NRRL Y-12698. Classification (NCBI taxonomy): domain Eukaryota; kingdom Fungi; phylum Ascomycota; class Pichiomycetes; order Serinales; genus Babjeviella; species Babjeviella inositovora. Next base: position 1,327,385 of record NW_017566838.1, read on the forward strand.
ACTACAAAGATGGATGAAAATTACGATGTTATTGTCTTAGGTACGTACCCCGTTGCTTCTCCCGACTAGCCGAACACATCACTAACATTCTCAAGGTACTGGTACGTGAACTACAGAAACGAGACACTCTCAGCTGAGACCCAGTTACTAACCATTTTTAGGGCTTACCGAATGTGTCCTCTCCGGTTTATTATCGGTGGAAGGCAAGAAGGTTCTCCACATCGACCGCCAGGACTTTTACGGTGGTGAAAGCGCCTCCTTGAACTTGACTCAGGTATGTATGAACGCGGCGGAACCAGACCTGACACTAACCCCATAGGTTTACAACAAATTCGCCCCCACTAGAAAACCAGATCAGTCACTCGGTAAGGACCGTGACTGGTGCGTGGACTTGATTCCAAAGTTTTTGATGGCATCCGGTGAGTTGACCAACATCTTAGTGCACACCGACGTCACCAGATATGTGGAGTTCAAGCAGGTGACTGGCTCGTACGTGTACAGAGACGGAAAGATTGCCAAGGTGCCAGCCAACGAGATGGAAGCCTTGAAGTCGCCATTGATGGGGATCTTTGAAAAGAGAAGAATGAAGAAGTTTTTGGAGTTTGTTGCCGCCTACAAGGAAGACGAAGCTTCCACCCACGCCGGCTTTGACTTTGACAAGAACACTGCAACCGAAGTTTTCTACAAGTACGGCTTAGAGAGCGGTACCAAGGACTTTATCGGCCACGCCATGGCCTTGTGGTCCAAGGACGACTACTTGCAAGAGCCATTCAGACAGACCTATGACAGATTGACATTGTACTTTGACTCGATGAAGAAGTTTGGCGGCGGTAAGTCGCCATACCTCTACCCGTTGTACGGGTTGGGCGAGTTGCCACAGGGGTTTGCCAGGTTGTCCGCGATCTACGGTGGTACTTATATGTTGGACACTCCTATTGACGAAATCTTGTACGAAGGTGAGGGCGAAGATAAGAAGTTTGCCGGTGTGGTGACCAAGGAGGGGACCGCCAGAGCTCCAATCGTGATTGCCGACCCTACTTACTTCCCAGACAGAGTGTCCAAGACCGGAGAAAGAGTTATCAGAGCCATGTGCATCTTGGACCACCCGATCGCCAACACGGCGGAGTCCGACTCGTTGCAAATCATCATCCCGCAGAACCAGGTCGGCAGAAAGAACGATATCTACATCGCTGTCGTTTCCTCCGCCCACAACGTCTGCGCCAAGGGCCACTACTTGGCCATCATCTCCACCGTTTGCGAGACCGACCGTCCGCACATCGAGTTGGATCCGGCCTTCAAGGTGATTGGCCAGACCAAGGACGTGTTGATGGGAATCTCCGAATTGTACCAGCCTTTGGACAGCGGCTCTAAGAATGGCATCTACATTTCCAAGTCCTACGATCCTTCTTCCCACTTTGAAACCACCACTGACGACATCAAGGACATCTATACCCGTGTCACCGGTAAGCCGTTGGTCTTGCAGAAGAGAGCCACTGCTGAGGAGGAGGAAGCCCTGGCTGCCAACTAGACGGTGTATATTTTATAGTGATCGCTAAGACCTAATATCAGGATATTCTTAAATAAATGTGGGTATGCCAATATGCTGTATGTGGATTGAGGACTAAATGTAGGTCTCGTGTTGTGGCTACCGTGCGGCTTATTCGCAATGGTATCTCCCCAATCTATCCACCGCGTTACACGAATTAAATACAAGCTATTTCTCCATATTTTACCAAGCTCACTCTACAATACGGCTTTAAACCTAACGTCACATATGGTATGCATTGGAATACCTCATTCTCAATCCACCTTGATCTAATGGTCACTAACAGAATAGTCGCAACTTTACTCCTTCTCAGACGAAACCTTAGCAACGCTACGTAAATTCAGATTTGGCAGTGCCAGAATCCCGAAGATCCAGGCCGTTGTCTGTGAGTAGCGCATTGTCAGTTCCTAATCTGCGGTTCCATCACACGGACCAGTACTAACCTTTAACAGACGAGATTGACAGAAAGACATACGAAATAAAGCCTGAAAATGACGGCGAAGCCTTTGAGTCCTTTGAAGATCTCATTGAAGAGCTACCAGATAACACTCCTCGATACATTGTTTTATCCCACCCCATGACGTTGAAGGATGGTAGACAATCCACACCGCTTGTGCTTTTATACTACAGACCGAGAACCTCTACCCAGGAAACCAAGATGTTGTACGCTGCCGCCGTTGAGCTCATTAGAGAGAAAGCTGGTGTTGCCAGGTATGTCACTTTGTCCTATGCCGGGGGGTATCCAGCTCAAAGCCCCGGGAATACATTACTAACACAACCAATTATAGGGTCATTGAGATTGAAGAGGAGGAGGACTTTGATGAGATCCCAGAAAAGTTGGTGAACTAGAGACTATGCTTGATATCCCAGGATAATAGATGTACGCCTATCCCCGGATTCAATGCGGGTTAAACCATTTTGGGAAATTGTAATGGATACTGCCAAAAACAGAAATCAGCGACAGGCGGCTGTGACTGTTTTTGAAAAAGCAAAAAATATTTATGTGTAACTTCTCTTCCGCCATAATAAATTTCAGCACTAAAAATTTTGACGTTACGAGCCCCGCAAAAGAAATTTTCACCCGAAAGATTTTCCTTCAGTATGGTGTAGCTGCGCTTTATATAACCTCTATTTGACTCTTCCGGTACATCGCACCTTTTTCCTTGTCACTGCAACCGAATAACTATATACAATGGGTCGTTTACATTCTAAGGTGTGTAATAGCTATATTACCACTCAAAAGAAGTATGGAAATCGGATCGTCGCGGTTGGTAGCTGGGTTCACAGAGGTTGCTTGGATGGTCAATAATGAGGGTGATTTTCTTCCAGTGCTGAGATTGACAATAGAAGGGTGATATCTTCTGTCTCACGTGCACAAGCTGGAGGTTTATGAGACACTATTATATGGCACACCCGCCTTGTGGTACACAATCCGCTATCGCTAATGCTGCACGATACCATCTTTTCTTGAGTAAGTTTTTCTTTCAGCCATACTAACAGTGTTTTCAGGGTAAGGGTATCTCCTCTTCCGCTCTTCCATACTCCAGAAACACTCCATCATGGTTCAAGTCTTCCCCAGACTCCGTCATTGAGCAAGTCATCAAGTACGCCAGAAAGGGTTTGACTCCATCCCAGATCGGTGTTTCTTTGAGAGATGCCCACGGTGTTTCCAAGACCCAGATCATCACTGGTAACAAGATCTTGAGAATCTTGAAGTCCAACGGTTTGGCTCCAGAAATCCCAGAAGATTTGTACTGTTTGATTAAGAAGGCTGTCGCTGTCAGAAAGCACTTGGAAAGAAACAGAAAGGACAAGGACTCTAAGTTCAGATTGATTTTGATCGAATCTAGAATCCACAGATTGGCTCGTTACTACAGAACCGTCTCCGTCTTGCCACCAAACTGGAAGTACGAGTCCGCCACCGCTTCTGCCTTGGTTAACTAAGTTAATTACTTTATTATTTTGTACAACTACGCGTCATTTCGCATAATAAAACTAATTGATTTTAAGCATTTGCATTTACCTAATGAGTCGTCATGTAGTTTATTCCTCCTCATCCTCAAGCGGGACAATCACACGGAACTCGTCTTCCAGCGTAAGCTTGAAGGCTAGGACATCTCCCTCGCTGAGCTCTAACAGTTCGAGCTTTGTCTTGTCGTTTTCCGCAACAGGCAACCAAATCAACGCGTGCGCCGACAAGATCTTATCGTTCGGCAACGCCAACTGGATGTCTTTGGCCAAGATGTTTGTCACGGTATTGTCATCATTGGCTACGCCGGGGGCCTTTTCGTAGTCACCAGTATCAAAGCTTGGTTTTGGAATTTCCATGTCAAGGTCTTCGTCCTTTGATCCGTCCTCAAGCCTCAAGCCCCCAGTGACGGAGAGTTGCTCCGTGAGTCTCGTTTTAACATCGCCAATGGTGGACTTTGTGAGGGGAACCCTGATGAAATATGTGGATTTGAGGTGTTTTAATTTCAAGGTCAAGAGATCTTCCTGTTTTGGTGGCATTCTGTAGATCTAGGGTGTATAAAGGTTTGGGTGTCTCCTGTGGCAGTGACTGTTCAAAGCCTTAGATTTCAACCTACACACATCGGTTCACATTTATCAATCACGTGCTCTGCATGGGGTATGAATTGGTTCTATTCTACGCAACGATTAGCAAATAAGGGACGCTCTATTCTAAATAATGCTAGCTCTTGGCCGTCTTGTTTTTAGAATGCACCCTCTAGTTCTGATTTATCTCACACTCTTTTGTAGAACAAGCAATAGGCATTTTCGTTCATCACCTTCAGCAGCTTGACATTCTTCGTGACGGTGGTATCATCAAACTGACACCAGCCGTTAGCCTCGCCCTTGTGCACAAACGCGGTATAGTGCCCGTTCTGTAAATTCCCAAAGTGGTTCGCCACCCCATACAACTTGTACCTGAACGGGGTGTGCTGGTTTCTGGTGGGCAAGTGCGCCAATTTCGCCTGCTCGTTGGCGTCGACGGGCGTCGGCCAGTAATTGGTCAAGTCCAACACCTCATCCACCGGGTAGGTGATCATTGTGTTCAATTTTGTCATTTGGTGGTTCATCTTGAACCGCTTAAAGTGGATGATGATCACGTTTGGCAAGCGAGTGATTTGTAGTCTCTTGGAGGACCTTTGGGGCGACTTACACCGGACACAGTTCCACTTATCATCACCGTCCAAGATTTCCGTCGCGCAAAACTCATCAAGACACTGCTCCAAGGAAATGGCTCGCGAGGAGGTTTCGTTGGGAATCGGCAAACTCAAAATGGAGAAGGCGTTGTACGTGGTGGAGGTTGTGTTGCATGTCAAACATCGCAACTGGGAATAGTATTGGCCCTGGAAAAAGTCAACCACAATCGAGAAGTTCAGCTTCAAGTAGCGCTCCCATTCGATCGTGGAGGCCAACCGCACTGGCAACAACTCCCGCTGCAACTCCTCCTGCTCGGTCAACTCCAAAAAGGCTTTCGCCTTGTCCCTGTTTGCAGTGTTTAAATCCTCGTGGAGCCCGTCCAACAAATAGTCCAACAACTCAATGCAATCTTGTTGGTCAAAGTGCCGAAATTGGCTGTTCAAGGTGCCCAAAACCTTCTTGAACTCAGATGGAATGACGTAGCTCTTGTCGTTGGAAAGCATCAAACGTTCGAGGTCTTTGAAGTTGGTGGACAAGACTCCGCCCGACCCCAAGCGGTTGTTCTTGTTGATGTGATTCTTAAAACTCCCGTTGAGAAAGAAGGAGATCAAGTTGGGTGTCCCACTAAGACATTGCACGATGCAGTTCATGTAGCACGAGTTTCCCAAATTCTTTAATCCGCAGGTGAACTCCTCCAAGAGCTTGGAAATGTCGATGGGAGTTGTTTGCTTACCGGGTCCTTTGCTGGCTCTGGCGGGGACAGGTGGTGGAGCCTTGGGGGAGGAAGGAATTTCCCTGCCCTTACCGGCGTATGTGGGGGAGGACGGATACAACTTCTTAAAGTTGGCCGGTGGGGTCAATGCTAGTGGTTCATGCGGTGAGTCGGTAAGATACTGGTTGAGATCCCTGTGATAGGAGTCGACGGAGGAGAAACTCCCACTGGCTACCTGCTTTCGGGCCAACGAGACCTTTTGCAAGGTGGGCGATGCATCGGGGATGGAGTGTAGCGGCGTGACATCGGTCATCGGCTCGTCCTCGTCGTCTATGGCGGCAGAGAAATGGATGGACGGGGTGTTTTGGACGGATGCCACGTGGACCGTGGATGGATACAACTTGGTCCATCGACTAATACCCCCGTTTAGCACTACGGGGTGTCTCTTTAATGAGCTATTTGGGCTGTGCGGATTCAACGGTACCGATGTCAAGATGTTGAATAACTTGACCAAGTCCGGGTTCATCTGGGACAACTTTCCGGCCGCTTCGTTGTCTAGCAAGACGATAAGCTCAAAATCAAATCTTCTATCGAACAAGCTTCGCTCGTACTCCGGGGACACGAGAAGCGACTGGTCGAGCTGGGCGTCGTTATGCGACATCTTTATCGACAAGGGTTCGATGTTGACGGTGTTGTGGAACAAAATGTGGTGCGAATCGTACTGGTAGCGGTTTCTTACGTCGATCAACAACACGGATTCGGGATGGGCCAGGATACAGCTGCTGAGCTGTTCGGCCTCGATAAGCGGGAACTCCCGTGGGTTTCTGCCCCCGTTTATGCTCTGTAGGTTGACATAGAGCTTGGCAAAGAAGGCTTCCGACTGGGGATCTTTTGAGGCAAGGGTTTGGATGCTAGGTGACTGTGATCTGGAGCGGGGAATGGATCCCAGCGGTATTGTTCGCACGGGCGTATGTACGACTCCGTTATTGGGCGTAACAAGTGCTAAATGCGTGTAGGAATCGTTCTTGGCCCGCTTGATTGGCACAAGCGGCGATGAAAAGCTTGTCATGCTGGAGGGGGTGTAGTCGGCACCCTTCAACCGGTTAAATCGCGACACGAGGTCGTCGGGCCTGCTCCCGGTCGGGCTTGCCGGGGTAGCAGGGCTGGTGGCGTTGGTGACTGCCATGCTGAGGTTCTGCCGGTTACTGCTGACAATGGTTTGCTTTATGGCGTCAAACTGCTTGGAGAACTTTAAAGTCTGAGTGGTGAGCTCCCTGACCAAGTCCCGCAACTCTTTTCGCGAAGTGGCAAAGTCGGGGCTGTTGGGGATGACCGAGGATAGGCAAATAGACGCCAACTTGTAGTGCACAAACGCCTCTTCATAGTTGCAGTCATTGGTGTCCGCGAGAGCCTTTGCCTCCTTCTTGAACGTGGCCAAACAGTCCAAAACCTTTGAGATGGTTTCTTTCATACTGGCACCGGCGGACTCCTTGAGCAACAAGTTCACTACGTCGGTAAGCTCCTGCAACGATTTGAACTGTTTCTGGTGATTCTGCGATTTCGAGGTAGACGGCACGTGCGACACGTTGTGGGAGGCGCCGCCCCCAACGTTTGAATAATTCATAGCAAGCGCAAAGGTGGGATAAGAAAAGAGGGTAAGGTGATGTAACCGATTAGCGTGAGGCTGAAATCAGTTCAGGGTGTTAACGGTAATAGAGTTTACCCACAAGGCGCCGAACGAGTGATCTGCCAATTTGCTTCGCTCCCCGGTGGCGTGCATCTCACGTGCGCGTTGGTTTCTGCGGCTACAATCGCAAAGGCAGATTTGTAAGCCAGATTAGGTCTGGGTCATAATAAGCATAGTCCATACTGATTGTAGTTGATTGAACAGAAAACAAGGGTTAATTTTGCAGAGAAATAACTGGTTTATATCTTGGTTTAGAGGGTCTGGGGACGATATCGGCGCAAGCCTGAAGGTTCGACTTTGTACCATGGCAAGTTTCCTTATCTGCCTCGGAGTTGAAGAATGAAAACATGCGAGACGCCATGACGAAAATACGCTCGGCACTGGATAGTAAATATGTGATAATTAAAGAGTTGGTCATGTTATTGGCTCTCCCATTTCTTGCTAGTACCAGTCTCCAGTATAGCTGTTCTATTGAATGGTGCAATGCGTAGTATTTGCGCGTGATTTCAGCCTTGCACTGACAACGGACTCATGTCCGAGTCTTTTATCCTTCAGTGGTATGATGAGAAATGTGTGAATATCATATATTTAGTCAGATCGTAAGTCACTTTTTTCTGACATCCCTGAAGGTTATTGATATTCCCGATCCATTAATATCAATACCCTCGTCGCTTCAATCTCCAACATATGGTCTGGATCAATAACTACCTATGAACGGGATATCAAAGCCAGTTGGGTAAAAATCCACAGATTTGGTTGTTGTCCAACTTTTACACTCAGCAGTCAATTCGGGTGTATGTGGGATAACGTGCAGCCTGCACATACACCGGGCCGGTAAAGGCGAAGGTAAGATCCAGCGTAGCAGTCTCAAGGACCATTCACGGTCACTATAGAGATGTCCATTATAAAGACTGTAAATAGTTAACTATTCTTTTAACCCCGAGACATTGAGTTTTACCCTTATACGATTTTATTTTGGTTTTTTTGAAAATTGCCGGTAACCACCAACACCAGCGCCTTGGATGACTCTTAATACACGCGCCTGGTCTTTTTTCTGCGCGGGGAAATGACCTAACCACATACCTCCTTTCTTCCCAAACTATTCCTCATCGAGACAAATGAGTAGAGAACTTATCAGACTTGAAAATGCTTTTTTCAAACAATTAGCCCATGGATCGACAAAAGCGCCGTTGGTGTTTCCAAACCCTGTGAGCATCACCATCAAGGCGGGTGACAAGTGGTGTATCACTGGGACCCGCAAGACCGATCTTTTGGGTGTTTTGGCCTCCCAGCATATTCCACTGCCGGCATTATCCAGAACCTATCCATTCTTAAAGGACTCCGTCTGGCCTACCTCTGTGGTGGAGCTATTAGACTTTAAGGGTGCGCTTCCCACGGCACACTTGTCTGCGCGATACGAGTTTTTCAAGGACGAATTTGATCTCACCACGAGCAAGTTTGTCCGAGGCGACAACATAATCACCAACCGCGAGGTCAACGAAGCGTTGTTAAAGGAGGTTTTCCGGAAATTAAAGTTGGAGGGCCTCGAAGATCGCTGGGCATTGGGGTTGAGCAACGGGCAGATGAGGCGTGCCAGAATCGCCAAGGCGTTGCTCAATGAGCCAAAGATTTTGATCTTTGACGATCCATTTTTGGGGCTTGATCCAGCCGCTACCCAAATGGTTAGTGAGATTTTGGGCAACTTGTCTCCGGATCCGTACGTCGTGTTGGGTTTACGGTACCAGGACAAAATACCCGACTGGATCACCCATATTGGGATCACTGACAAATCAGGATTGGTCAGAAGCGGTCCTAAGGAGGAAATCACGGGGTTGGTCAAGGAATTTGCGGATCAAGAGGATGCCTTGAAGCGTGAGAAGCTTGCCAAGTTTACCCGCCAGCCTCAACCGAAGGCTCTTAGCTCAGAAACGTCTCCCGCTCATATTCACATAGACAAGATTTCGGTAGCGTACCGTGGAACTGAGATTATAAAAGACTTGCAGTGGAAGGTCTTCAAGGGCGAGAAGTGGCATTTGAGAGGAGATAACGGGACAGGAAAGTCAACTCTCCTTGCGCTCATTACCGCTGATCACCCGCAATCGTGGAACTCCAAGATTATCATCAACGGAGTGCCGCGTAAAACCGGAAGACAGAGCTACTTCGATATCAACGCGCCAATTGGGTTTTCATCCCCCGAATTGCATGCCATCATTCCCGACCACTTGTCCACCTACGAGTTTATCGGCACTGGCTACCACGTCAGTGACATGACGAAGCCTACTTTATCTGAGAACCAAGCAAAACACATTACTTCTCTTATGGAACAGTTTGACTTTGCCAGCTACAAGGACACTCCGATCAAGCGACTTCCGATAAGTGAGCAAAAATTGGCCTTGTTCTTGAGGGCCGTGGTTAAGAATCCAGACTTGTTGGTCCTAGACGAAGCTTTTTCGTGTATGGACGATCTCCGCATCGAGGAGTGCAAAGCGTGGTTGAAGTACAACTTTGCCGACAAGACCATCATTGCCATCGGCCATCTTGACCACGAGTTACCGGAATGTGAGAAGTATATTAGGTTGCTCGGACCTGGAAAGACCGAAACGGGGATGTGCTGAACAATAAATAGAGACTGAAATGAAATGTCGTGTTGAGTGAATAAAGGTGGGCATACAAAATTTATCGCTACGCCTGCAAGTCCGTCAATACTATTCCTCTCCCAGAATTGGTATCGATGTTGAATTACATTACTAAGCTATACTCTCTAAGTTGATTTGAATCTACATCTCAGACGACTTTCGAAACGCATTGAAAGTAGATTAAGAATTCAATAAAAGGGCATTGTTATATAAAAACGCTAATATCATTGATATATAAAATCAAGGGTAGGAACCAGGCTCTGGTCCGAAAAAGCCCCTGGCTGTATCAGTGATATTAAGAAGCGACTGTCTTGTTCCCTTTCCTTTTCCTTCAATGCCCAAGTAAGGCACGTTGTTACCCCACCAATCAATGTTCTTTGCATGGTATTGAACGGAAAAGAAGATGATGATGGCAGAAAAGGCAATACCGGCATTCAAAGCTGAAGCCAACACGTAGTTGTACTTCTCCCACCACGAAGAGAAACGTCTCTTGATCACGTACATGAAGGCGAAGCCAATGTACATACCTGCAGTGTAGTTACTCAAGTTGTAAGGGGCGTAAATCAACATCCCGCCAATCATCAACGTTGGCTGGAAGTTTCTGGTCAAGTACTTAGGGCCCCATCTTTTGAACACTAAGCATGGAATAGGTAACAAGGCACCAATCAAGAAACACCATTGCAAGATTGGATACAAACCGTTGAAGACTCTCTTTGGACCAATCACACCCCAAAACACAGAGGCAGAGAAGAAAGTATTGTCACCGGGACACGAGAATTTTTGAGGCTGGTTAGTAGTGCATATATCTTCGATATTGGATAAGGACCAGTTCAAGACTCCCAAAGTAACAAAACATTGGATAAGAGTAGCCAACATTTGGCCTCTAAAGATAGCTAAGGGAGGAACTTTGGCATAGTGCGCAAGCTTTTGATCTGAAAGATAGTTTTCAGCCTGTCCGTCAATGTTGTAACCAAGCGCCTTCAATGTCATCAAGGCAATACCGTTCCCGGGTATGGCATAACCAACGATCAATTCCACAAGGACGTTTAACCCAAACTGAAAACCAGTAACACAATAAATAAGGACAATGGGAATCAAGAACACAAAGTTAATCCCAATAGTAAAGAAGATACCCCAGACAGGAGTCTGTGCTGGGTACAACTGCACGCAGAGAATACCCATCACGATCGCAAATACCAAGATAACATAGAACCACCAATCAGGAACCTCGGGATATTTGGACATCATCTTTGAGTGGGGATCGTTAAAACCAGCAAAATTGGACCTTTTGAAATCCCTGAAGGCATGCCAAATTTGCTTGAACGACGAGGAAATACCAGCCCATTCATTCGCAAAGGTGTAAATGATGGAAAACGGATAGATGGCAAAAAACGCACCATATAAAACCAAGTTTGCTGCACCATAGTAAGGAGGTGAGTATTTTTGATACTTTTCAGTATCCAATAACCCATTGGTTAATACTTCGGTCACGACGTAACTCTTTCCAGTATTTGTGAAAATCTTGTTAGAGTTGAGAGGTAAGTACCCCGACCACTTGTAGTTGGACCAAAAGACACCGATGATAGCAAAGAGGGCAATAATAGAACCAATATACTGGTTAACGTTAGAGTACCATGGAACGGAAAGAGGCAGATTAAGAAGTACGTTCCAGTCAAAAGTTGAAATAGGATTGACGCCCAAACCATAACGGGAACCGGAGATGGAAGCCAAGTTGAAGTTGTTTGGAGCAATCCAGTTCATCCAGTTGAAGGTGGATAAAGCTTCAAAGAGATAGTTTGGAAACCAGAAATACAAAAACGAACAACTCGAGACCAAGAAGAAAAAGTTATAACGGGAAATCTTCCAGCCGTTGATGATCTCGCGCTTCTCGTCCTTCAACAAAGCCCTGTTCAATGCCAAGGTGGGTAATAAAGTAGGCCACATGGCGCGGACAGGGTAGACGCAAATCTTGCGGAAGATACCAGCAAATCCGAAACCCATGAATTGGGTACACAAAATCAACAAAAGCTGATATCCGAAGCCGGCCCACGTGACACCGTAGAACATGTCCAACTTAAGGGCGTACAAATTGTAGGAAACGTAAGCGCCGCCTACGGCAACAGAAATCGAGACGGTTGCAAACATCTGCTCCTTGTAGGTGTAGGGACCTGGGTTAATGGTATAACGTTGGCCCTTAATAGTGAATCCCCAATCTGGCAAAACTGCAGCCATGAACTTCCCGAGCGGGTACAAGAAGATTTGGATAACAGACGTTGGAAGGGTGATAGGCGGATTTCTGTGGCGGAAGAATTCATAGATACCAGATCCAAGAATCGTCCAAACAATGATCAATAAGTACGCTCTGAATGTTTCTACGGGAATAGTTGGGTCATCGTACGGATCGGTCACGGCTCTTACCTCGGGGTAAGGCGAGTGGAAGGCGATCAACGCGGCTTCCATCTTACTTTCAAACTCCCAGTCATCCAAGTAGTTACCAGAGTTTTTCTCTTCCAGATCAAAGTGTAGTTGAGCCTGAGATTTTAATTTCTCATTCCCGCCTTCGTCAGAGTCACGCTGAGCTCCAGAAATTGATTCGCTGGAACCGGTGATCACAAACCCCGAAGGATCTACTGGAGTGTAGTGTTGGTCAACCAAATCAACAATCTTTTCCATCACTTCGTGAGGGAAGTTGACATCGTCACCATGGTACACGATAGCTTCCTGCAAGATGGCCAAGGCTTCTTGTACTGATAATTCGTCGATCTTTGTGAGCATATAAGCTGCGTCCGGTGGAATGTCATCCAAGTCTTGCAACCCCGAATGTCCGGTTCTTTGCAAGGCAAGGAATTTTTGATCGGAGGACAAGGTGCGACCAACCTCACCGAGACTCAAAGGGTTGGAGGTGATGGCCTGAAGGATGAGATCGTTTGGATCGTCCAAGGTCCCAGATGTCACGGCTTCCATGGTGGGTAAAGGGGAATACGGATCGAAAGATAAATAGGGTTAAGAGTAGCCTAGTGTGGATGAGACAGAAAGCAGGCTTTTTCGGTTATTGAATGAATGATTTGAAGGAGAAGGGTGAAAACAGTAGAGGATTAAGTGGATATATATACTATTTTTCCGCTACCGAATTATATCTAGAAGGTAATGGTCACGCAATCGAAGAGGTGGATAAGCCTGTTATCTTTTTGGTAGGGTACGTGTCGCGGAAATTAAACACATACAGGGTGAGGGGATGGTGAGTAGATTGCGACATCAAAGGTAACTATCACACATGGATAATGCAGTTTGGTGGAGTTAATATCTCGATAGTGTATAACCGAAGCCGTACGATCTTGAGTGCACGCAGCTGCCCGATACACAGATCTACCCTAGGTTCATGCATGTGTCCAGGCCTTTAGCGCGTGTCAGTATCAGCATGGTGATCGATTCTGCATTCCAGTTCACAAACATCCAAGCTTTATTGTCCCACACTCTTATCAGGTGAGGGCCGTGGCTGTAAAGGGCCGACGCCGTACAAAGCTTGACAGTCATTGAGGCCTTAAATCGGCATGCAGGAAAACACCCATGTCGCCGAAGGTCAGGTATGCCAATTGGTTTTCTATTGTACCGTGTTACATCCGTATCTATAGGTTTTTACAGGGTCCATGCTTTGAGTCATTCCGTTCAGCCATGGTAATAACGCAAGATCTCCAACACAAAAATTCGGTGCAATAAATTCAATGCACCCGGAGGGTACATTTCCAGCCAATAATTATGGTCTTATAGGTAATACTCATGCATAGCTATCCCCCCATCCTTAGGGTTGATTTACCTCTCGACCACCCCTCCAACAAATTCTTGGCATAAAATCCCCTTCGGCCAGAAGACTACATATTCTACATGACTTTGAACGCTAATGTCTATGGCACTGTGCTTATCTTTTTTATGACATTCCATGCCAAGATATTCTTCCTAGTGTGGCACCTCTGGACCCCCGAATTCAAAACCCCAGCCTCCTTATCTCCTGCGACAGATGGGCCAAACGCAGACAACCTCTCAAAGAAAATACCCGCAGCATTGTACGGCCCCAAAAATGCCAAGGAATTTAAAAATGATTGGTGGTGCTGGTGAGGCCGGATGCGAGGCTTAAGCTTTAGAAAGGCCTCTATGCAGAGATCAGGAAGGGATTGGCGCGCTGGTGTGGTACGGGAAGTTGGTATCGTCTGGAAGACCCCACATGCAATACCGATTGGGCTTCACTTTACTAGCATATCCTCGTATCACGCGATAAATCACCGTTAAGTCACTAGCTAACGGATATGACTCTCAACCCCTATTTAATATGCCTTCAGGTGAACGCCAACTCACTGTTATGGTTGGCAGGTGCGTATCACGGCCAGGGTATGCCCGCGAAATTCCTGCACGCTTTTCGGCATCTGACAACCAGGCCAAACACAATCTACATTTGTACGACCAAGACCGCTGGCATCGTTATCAAGGCTGTATCTCCTAGATAAGCTTACCTAAACCCAAAGGCATTTCAATAATGCAAAGTATTATATCTCAGATCGTCGTGCTTAGATCTTTCAGGTAAAGAGCTCAATAAAAATACAAGGGTGCTTGGTGTGATACCTGTAGGGTCGGTAGCGGGTGCATGATTTCGGCACTTCCTGGCTAAAGGAAATAAGGCGTGTCAATCGGGAAACCAGCCCAGAGTTTTAGAACTGGCTAAGCTAATAGCTACACTATTGCTAAACCCATCTTCTTGGCCCCAAGCAGGCTAATGACAAGACTCGTTAAATATCCCCAATTAGACATATGTAGGGCCTAATTTCAATGTCAAAGACTCGTTGGGTTAGTCACTGTGGCAAGAGTTTTTTTAGAACTTTGATCATGCCATTATCGTACGCCGTCTGTATTTAGCACATTGCGTATAATTCACCTTCATAGGCGTAGGACTGAGGCTATCCGCAATGAAAGCACTGTACTGTATGCGAAGCACCAAAATGATTTATTCCCAGAGATGGATCTTGCACATACCCCACGAAACCCTCAGCTCGAAAATAAGCGTCGAACTATGCCAGTTAAACTCTGCGACGCATTAACACTACTGGCGCATTTGCAACTGAGTTTTACGAGTACACGTTCTTGGCGTTTCGCGCACTTCCAAGCCTTTCACAGTTCCAAGACTTGCCAAGGCTTTTGAAGGTCATTAATAATGATAAAATCTTTGTTAAGTGGCCATCTTGTCATACGGCATCAGCGACTCCAGAAGCAATTGAAATTTATCTCAATCTATATTTCCTTATCGCATGTTCTCCCACCAGACAAAAGGCGATCGGGATTATTTTTCCGGTCGACGTGAAAATCAAAAATTCAGATTGAGTTTGGGTGATGCTTTAGCTTAATGACAAGGTAAGACCATCCTCCAGCAATCTCAGCCTGGTTAGGACTTTTCCACAGCATTGGTAGCAGGGATATCTCAGACGATGCAATACTCTCATATAGGTTTAAATGGGTATCGGAGGGTTAGGACTCATCTCCCTTGTACTCAATTTATATTGACAGGTAGTAATAGGCTCCTAAGGACTGTTTAAGAGAACGAGGAAACGAAAAGTGTCAACACTAAAATAGAGCTTTCGGACAGTGCTATTATCGAGGTTACGAACAGCAAGTCTTGACACTGGTCGTTCCCCTTGCCAGATTCCGTTTGAGGAAACTCTTCACCCACGTATCGCACAAGACAAACCTGTACGACTTGGAAGAGTGGTTATAGATCATATTTTTTTCTGGCACAAATTGAAAATAATCAAGCAAACTCGGATTCCCAGACGATTTTTCCATCCTGAGGAAATAAAGGGCAGATATAGTGAGTTCCCCGAATCAACACTGAGGCTACAGCTGGAAATCCAGGTTTCAGACATTGTGAAAGCAGAATTGCGTTTTGACCGGGGAAAAGCAGCGTTAGCTTGATGTTAACCAGCACCTAGACATATTTTTCCACCTTAAACTATCGATAATGAAACGGTAGCAAGTTATTTGGATCTGTAGTTGTCATGATTAGTCCCAGGCTATTGGTTGAGTGGATAAAGTCAATTCAGATACACTGAGACTCTTCAACCGACAGACCTTTCAATTTATTATGTACACCTTCAATTAAGCTAGCTTTAGCAACATGGAGCCCCCGAATGGTCTGCATCTGAAGTCTGTGATATTGACAGAACCCATCGGATATCGAATTCTTTGAGCCTCAGTAGCTGTACACAATAGTTTACAGTTTACACTCAAAAAAAATCTATTCTACTCCATACGTTTTCAACCGGAGCCCCCAACTACTGGAAGATACCAGATGGGCAAACATGCTGGGAGGTACAGACGGACGTGGATCCGCGCTGATGCGGAAATCACCGTCACCGAGTACATCTTTTCGTCTCAAGACATCGCAGATGCCCTTCACCATGCCTAGTAAATCCGTACTGTCCTTCTCCGGGAGCTGAAGGGCATAAATCACCTGTCTGATGTCGCTGTATAACAAAAAGATTCCCCGGCAGAACTTGAGCCACGCCACGCCACCACCACTAGAGTCCTTGAACCAGAGAGGGAACAACGCGGCGGCGACTGGGTCACTGACGACAGATTTTGAACCCATATACCGGAGGGGGTATCTGAGCGGGATGAGGGTCACCGCCTCGATCTCTAGAAGTATCTGCACAATGTATCCAAGCACCGCATCAACTTCCCCCATGGTAACACCGATGTGGGGATTGCTGGGTTGGACGTGTTCCATCTCAAGAAACGGCGCAACAACCGTCTTCACAAAGTCCGGGGGTACCAGCAAGTTGAAAAGACGGTGGTCTTCCGGGCCTTTTTTGATGGGATACACGCGAAGTAACGCTGCAATCCGCTCCGAGCGCTCAAGCGGAACCGCTTCGTTGATCTGGTGGTGGTTGGCTAACAAGCCACCAAATTCCTCTCTTTCCTGGGCCAAAATCTGCTTGGCTTCGTTTAGTTTTATAGTGGATCGCACAGAAAACTTTTGACGACTGGTTTCTATGTTGTTTCTGGCTCTTTCTATGGTTTCGCTGAGTCCGTAGACCCGTATCTTTTCCTCGTCCACGAGTTTCTTGAGAAGAGCGACTTTGCGGGCGGAATTCTCCAAGGTGTTTGCTTGAATCATTTCCTCGCCATTTAGTCTGGCGTCGATCTGGCTAATCTGGTCCCACTTAGAGATTTGGACATCGCGGATAAACTGCTGGAGGTTGCCCATCTTCATTATCGCGTCAAACGAGCACGAATCGCGAACGATGGAATAGTTTCGGCCAAAAATGGAATGAGAAGCCTCAGAAGGATCTGAAATGGCATATGGTGAGTCTGGCAACACGTAGAGCCCGTCACTGAGCTGGAAGATGACCGTATTCGGGTCGGTCATCTTTCCAAAGGACTCGCAAGTTCTTACTAATCGATTCAAGTCCAAGTTGAGAGTCAAGACGTTGGCCCAGGCCCCGTGGCGGCGGCCCCAGAGCTTGAAACATACGCCAGAGCGTTTCATCAAACAGGAGAGGCCAGAAAGGTCCATGACCTGGAATTCGGGGTTAATTTCCTGGGGGATGACTTCGCTAATGTATAAGGGTTTGGGTGAGGAGAGGGGGTGGAGGGAGTAGAAGCTGTCAATACCGAGTTTACGAGAATTGAGCAGATGCAACGCCGCTTGGAGGGCGGTGGGATGGGCTCTGGGAAAGTCGAAAATGGCTCTAGAGCCTGAAATGCTTTGGTTGGGGCCGTCTTGAATGGTCAACGGCTCTTCGGTATTTAAGGCGCTAGGTCCGTGGATGCTATTAGAGGTGGGTATAGAGCCAAAACTGGCATGGGTATTACCTGAAACGGCTCTTGGCCCATTCATATCACCAGAGAGGGCTTTTGCCCCATTGGCATTGTCACAGATGGGTCTGGCCTCCTTTGTATCTAAGATGGTTCTAGTTTCCTTTGTGTGATTGGGGATGATTTTATCTTCATTGGTGATATCTGTAGGCCTTAAGGTGTCATCCGAGGTGGTTTTGAGCTCAGAGATTGCTCTGGCTACATCAGAGACGGCATCATCAGGTATCAGTATGGATATATCAGAGGTATCTGGGGCCTTGGGTGTACCACCTGAAACGGACTTGGAGACATCTTCGTAGATCTTTGTGGATTTTTTGGATATAGAGATGTTTGTAGCGGGGTTGGGGATACCCGAGACATTTGTACCATGCAAGATATTTCCCATCTGGTCACCCTTCACGCTCTTTTCCTCTACATTTCCACATCCCCGGGAATCTTCTTCCCCTGTCTCATCCATGGATAGATTCCTGACATATATCGCCCTAAGGTGTCTGATTCGCTTCTATCGGAAATGGAGCCCCATTTCGCCTTGTTAGTATTTTGACGTCGCACTCGGAAGCGTACACATACTCGGCAGCGGAAAGCCGGGGGTTCGGGTTCCGTCATTATAAGACAACGATATACCAATAACAACGTAAGATAGTAAACGGTAAAGCCAAGGTACGTATTATTGCGATTCGGATGTTGCGCTTCTATACAGGACATTGAAATGCATGCGTACACCCCATTCTTGCACTGCCAATCTTACAAAACCGTTGAAAACGCCATACCTGGTCCCACTCATAGGGTTAGTTTAGATAGGATCCTATTACATTTAACGCCCACATTGTACTATCAAGTTACGCTGTACCGACCACACTGCCTGGACTGACCGCTACTTGTAGCAGTGACGTAGCCTCCCAGCACTAACCCTCTTACTCTTCATCGTCTTGGCACCCTGTTGCACCCATAACCACCCGAGTATCCCCCAAGCACACCAACAGCTTGTATGACCACTCACACGTTTTGCCTTGCGCACTTCTGTGAGGCACACGGCCCGTCGACAATCATGTGTACACAGGCGGTCGCGGCGACGGCGGTACGCGACTCACTCCTCCTGCCTAACGCCAACCTCCAGACATGCGCATCCTGTAAGCTCATGCTCCCAGATAACGCGGCAAATATGACCACGGCAGCCGGCTCGCAGAGCTTCCTCTCGCAGCAGTACCCCACACACCCCGCCACGTTTGCGGGACTCAAAAAGGTTGTGATGAAGTCGCTTTCGGCGGAAACCACGACAGATTCACAGCCGCTCATGTTCGGTGACGCCGAGACTGGCTACTCACTTGTGCGCATCTTCCGCGTGCGCGATCCTACCGCACGCGGTGCTGAGCGCAAGTACGCACTCATCTTGAACGCCCGCGGTGCCGCTGAACAGGCGCTCATGAAACTGTGGGATATAGTTGCCGAGAGCTTCAACCAGTTGATCGAGTATTTCCACGACCGCGCGCTAGAACTTGAAAAGGTGAGCGCGGACGAGCACGACGGCGAGATCCACAACGAGCGCTTCCTCCGCCGCTCCGCCGTTAAACCACGATCTCTTGTTGAGTTGATGAAAGATGAGAAATTATTTGTCAAGCTTCACTTGTGGGTCTGTGAGACGCTCAGGGATCTTTAGAGGCTTACCAAAAGGGTGAGCGAATTTCTAGTATTGACATCTAGCGAGTTGAGAAAAGAACCCAGAAAGCAAGGATGTATACGCAATACAATTTTTCCGAATGAATAGCCCAATAATCAAGCACAGGGAATGTGGCATGTCATGGTTGGTCCAACAATTATCTGTATATAATCGTATTTGAAAGAACATACTTTAACATGTATATCTAATTATCTCGGCGTATGTACAAAAATCGCCTAATCAGTTGTCGCCCTTCCACCCGTCCTTCCACCTCTGTTGCCACAAGTTACAGTCAAACTCTTTCTTGCCCAACTTCCTGTTCACTTCGTTATGTGCTTCACACATCCACTTGCCAAACGCCTCCTGAGACTTGACCTGAACCTCGTTTTTCTTGATATAGGCCTGGAAGTCGTCCGCGCAGAACCAGCACGGGTAGATGCGCGAAAAGATGGAGACAAACGTTTTGATGTCCTCCTGCTGGATTGGCGATGGGTTCGCGGGATAGCTGGCGGCGATGGAGTGGAGAAGCGTCCACGAGGAACGCCCGAGGAGCTCAACGTCTGGCGGGCATTGCTTGTCTTCGACGACAGTGACAGGAGCTGTCAGATCTGCTGCAATAACAGCAGGTCTGGCAGCCTTGCCGGGCATGGCCATCTGAAAATCAAGTAGGGTGTTGCACGAGCGGCATCTGAAGGGTTAGTTGCAATCCAGTGTTGGAAGGCTAGTCACTTACGGCTTGCCATCCTTGTAGATGATTCTTCTACCGGTGGGGCCAAACTCGGGCATGCCGGGTGGCACAGATTCGTCCACGGCTGACGGTTTCGGTTCAGAAAGCATAACGATCTATACGAAGCTCCAGTAGGTTGACTGCGCTGCCTTACAAATAAGGTAGGAATCTTTCTAGGTATTTTTCAGTGAAGCTTTTCGGTACACCCGGCGCCGCACATCCACCGGATTAATAAGCGGGCTGAGATCTAACGCCACTGGATCGGGTAAAAAAACTAAGTGGAAAACTTGCTGAAAGGGTTCAGTCGCCTACGTTTACGGCAAAGTACGGATAAATGAGTGGATGTATAAGCTTTCTCCAAAATAATGGCATTATACCATTACCGTTTTCTCCCATAGCGACAAAGGTCCTACCCAATGTCTAGTAAGAAAAAACAATGAAAAGAACTGACATTTGATCTGGGCTTCTTTTTGAATCATTATACCACGGATGAATATAGGTAAAAGGATCTTCGAAAAAGTCAGGAGAGAAAAGAAAAGATGTGATGATTAGAAATGAGATCACACCGAAAGAGAAAATAGAACCGTAGTACCAAAGGGTTTGAGGTGATCTTTTATTGAGACGTATATAATAGATAGGATGAGGTTCGTGGGTTGGTAGCTTTTAGATGTCCTATTGATAGAAGTCTTGAAGAGAAGGGAAAGCTGCAATATTTATATGCCAAAAAGTTTTTCAGCATGGCGCATCCGGGTAACGCTTGGTGGGCACTTCCGTGGCCCGGGTGTAGTTTTCAAGAGGGCTCAAGGTACGCCCACAATGCAAAGAAATGAATAATTAAATACAAGCTGCCCAGTCTCTGTTTAGTTATAAAGATTGATTTTCGAACGTAATGGCTAAGATAAATTATTGAGGTCGTTGACCTGACTTGAGCGAGTACACGATTCTATGCACTGAAACTCCGAGCTTCACATGTTCGGACATGGCATTAACTATAAACATAAAGCGATGGTGTATGTACATGTCAAATATTCATCTCAGTTTAACACGTATACATATTCCAATTTCATAAGTATACGCTCAAGCTTTAGAATTCTCAATAGTGTCTATTCTAAGATTTTGCACGGTCAGGTGTATATCGTCATATATATATATGTACACATGTAAATATATATCACCTTTTCCTGTGTTTAAAACCTGAGAATACCTCAATGTTGCAAGTGCAATATTAAATATCAATCATAATGGGCTCGGAAAATATTCTAAATATAAATAGGGTATCATAATATTATATAGTACAAGTCTAAAATCCCTCCAAACCCAGAAACGCAAAAATACAACGTACAAAACATAAACACACATTCTACAGCACAGGGAATCATTAATGCATCCCCCGCTTCAATTTCAAACTGTCGCGCTTGCGTTGACTCGTCAACTCCCCATCAAACAACACGTCCTCGTCATCCTTCTGGTAGCCAAGCTTGTCCATCAATAACCGAGGGAGCGACTTCTTGCGATGAATCGACTTGGTTCTCTGCAAGGTGCACTCCTCCTGCACCTCGGGAGAAAGCGTCGGACTCAATGGACGGTGCAAGGGATCTACCGCAGGGAGGCCATTTTCGAGGCCTTGCTTCAAACCGGCAGTGTTGGCGGGGGTAATAGGACGAGTACACACCCGCAAACCTTCAACCTTTCTCGGCTGGGTTTCTTCAGTCACGGGTCTTGGGGCAAAAACAGGGGAGGACGCACTAAAGTCGAGCTCCTCTTCCAAACCCAAATCAAACACCTGGTTGCGCGAAAAGACATCTGGTTCGTAGGATCCCGTCAGGTCCATCAGCGACTTTATGGACGCAGGAGGAGTGGCAAAAAACAGCTGTGGAGGAAAGAGCGGATCCTTCAAAAGCCCGTTGAACGAGCTGACCGAGGCCAGCGAGTCGTTCCGGGATCTGCGGAGCGGAGGAGGGCCGCCGATGGACTCGCTCGACCAGTTATTGTGTGCCGTCGCCTGGAGTTTCCCAAAATTGCCCACGTGGAGCCACGAGGAGTTGGAGTGCTGGCGCCCGAGGTTACCGACACCGCTGAAACTGCTGTTACGGCTAAGGGAGTTCAGCCGCAGGAGCGACAAGCTGTGCAACGGGTCGCTCAAGCCGGAAAACCGTGAGGCACTGGAAGAAGGGCCCGGCATCTGGATCATGGTGGAATCCAGACTCTGGCCCGTACAGGTGTCTAACAAGCGTTTGCGGATCAAGGCAAGCAATAACGGCTTGTTCTCAAAGAGCTCCATGATGATGTCTGGAGAATTGGCGCTGGTAAAGTATCCCCGGAACTCCTCGAGCGCATCGCTCTGGTTGTCTGGCGTGGAAGGGATAAGCTGGGCCAAAACGCGCTTGGTGAGGCCGCTGACAAGTCCCGACGGTGGGATTTTACCGTGGAAAGGCGTGGATTGCGGGTCGTTGATGATCTGTTCATAGTCACGCATCAACACCCTGTCAAACTTGGCCGAAAATGTGACTGTGTAGTCAACCACGGAGCAGTTCCGGTCTTGCATCGGAAAGTCTGCTATCAGTGAGGAGACAGATAAGCTGCTGTCGTTGCGTAAGAGTGGGGGCATGCATCTGGACTCCTCAAAGGCAGGGGTTCCGGGAACCCCCGAGTTTCCAACAGGGTTAGCGGAGAAATAATCGTGGCTATTCTTTTGTAAAAACTTTTTTGACACGGGGAAGTACGATTCATTGGGAGTGGCAGCCCCGGTGTAGTCATCACCAAACGAGAACTGGGCCTGTCCTGTCTGGTCGATCGGAGTCATGGGTCTGCTGAGTGACAAGTGATTGCTAGGACCTACGTGCAAGTCAGAAAACTTGCGTTTGAACGAGGAAATTACCGGCGACTCGATCAGGATGTTCGAACCTTTGCGGTACGCGGCCGAAATCGGAAGCGGCGGGTTTAAGGTAGGGTGTGGTGTCATGGAATCGAATGGGTTGTTGTTGAGCACCTGACGGAGGGGGACTGAGTGTATATAGAGGGGATAAGCTGCTTTGGCGAGGCGATATGTATCACGAGAGACTGAAAGAGGTACTTGGAGAGGTTTTGTGTTCAAGGAAAGAGCGTGGTGGGATATTTTTTTGGCAATCTTTAGGGAAGTATCTGGAGAATACAGGTGGTTGGATATATATATTTCTGCGATAAAGTGATTCACTTCGCTCGCTCGACGTTTTGCTGAGATTTGCCCTCGCGGATCGTATTTCAGTGGAGTCTTGAGCCAGCTGTGTACAGGGTTGCTGTGATACCGTCCAATATGCACGCTGTATGCACAAGGACGCGTTTGGAAAGCGGCAGGTCTGCCGACGCGTCACATTCGCTGGCTAAGGGAGTCTTGCCGTGCGTAACAATGCATCAATATATGTATGACACGCAGTGTCAGTCATTTTGGGGCAAGAACACAGACAAGTCCCAGCCCCACGGATACAAAGTGGCTCTACGACAAACTTTGATCGTTGAAATGCGGGGGGTGGATGCAATCAGCCATAGACTTCTACCGGGTTACATGGACAAAGCTGGCTAGATGTGCTTGCTAAACTTTCTATGGAAGACCATCCAAGAAATAACTCAGAGAGTTTTATATGCGGATCGCTGGTATCTTCGGGCCTCGTACGATTTGTTCCAGGAGCTCCAGATTTGTTGCGTAGCATGGCATATTATCTCCTCACGAGAGCACTAATGGAATGGGGTACGATTATGCATGTATTGGAACAAACTGTCGCCTAATATGCCGTGCTGAGCCTCAACTGGATACACGCGAAACTAAAACCTAGCCGAAGCGAAATAATAGTAAGAATGTTCTTCCCGATTAATCGCAAAAATACCACTCTTGAGCCTCAAAACTGCCCAAATCATATGTACTTTCTCACTGTCGATCGCAAGATGTAACTTGCATAATGTGCGCTCCTTTGCATGGTATTGGATACGTTTAAAGTCCCAGAATGGATATTTTGCCAGCTATATCGATAGCTTCATGGATGGAAATAGCAATATTGTAGCAATCCAAGCGCCTGGCGAGGTTATATAGCGCAACCCTGGCTAGGCCTTCTGGGTTGAATAGCTATAGTTAGCCTATATAGATGAACAGAACAGTTAACAAGACCGGGGAAAAAGTGAGCGGTAGAATCACGTGGATATTGATCCCGTGAAGCCCTATTCATTGTTTTCCACCTGATATCGTATTCACTGGTGATCCATACCCTAAAGACTTTGCTCGACGCCTAGGATTTGAACCAAATCCTGAGGAGCATGCATGTTTTGCCAAGCTTGGTCGACCACGATATCTGACTAGCCCCAAGTCAAAGTCTGAATTTTGTTCCTAATGCGCCTGTCACAAGATCTTGATAAGGTACCCCTGTTCAAACCCCGTACTTGTAAGCCGTTCAACTATGTCTAGTAAGAGTTACGAACAAACTGGACACTATCCGGAGTGGTCTAGGGTGACAGGGGTTTAGATTTGCTTACTGCTGGATAACGTATTCCGGCCCTAACCCGGTGATTTTATTAGCGCAAGGGGTGTGCAAGGGGCTTGGTGCGTCTCAGTAATGAGGCATGACGCGTAAAAGATAGTGACGTTGCATCATGCAGGTCACACTTTATCCCGAAAGGGTAATATTCAACCCCCCCCCCCCCCCCTGGTAGCCATCCTTATCTATCTCAAGCAGTCCTGCAACAGCCAGTTCCGTTGGGTCAAACTCTATCACAAAATTGAAATAATTACCTAAAACGGTTAAAATCGAATATTAAGTATTTCATGAGAGATCAACCATCGATGTCTTGTGCTGGAACTTGAAATTACATGCAGCCTAAATGGGTTGTGGGGAACGGTACCAAATGGGCCACTTATAGCCTGTTGGCCTGAGTCTCTGATGAAACGGCAAACTGAAATCTTTCAAGGTTCAGATTTTAGATTCGTGACAGCATTTCAGTGGTTTGCAGGCTGATTACCTCGTCCACAATGTGACCCAGTAGAGAAGCAGGCTCATAGTTAACGGGTTATTTTTGCCCGCACCGAATAGATCATACCGGAGAGGGTTGCATATGTATAGACGTTTGACGTTAACTATATGACTACCGGACAGTTTCGCGGAAAGACCACGAAGTATGGCTGAATTTGTAAAGTCCAAGAATTACGAGCTACGTATATTGGCGAGTCATGGCCCATAAGCGTAGAAAGAGAAGAGAAATCGATGAATGTAATATATATATAAGGAAGCAGTTCCAGAGGATTGATAACCAAGCCCCAACCCCACAGTCTCTATATCTACCTATAATTTTGGTTTTGTGGATTCCTGTTATTTTTTATATGACTAGCTTCAGCAAGCACTGCCAATTACAGAGTTAGGGCGCTGCCAGGAACCCATTGAACTGGCTTCACATCGGGGGGGGGGGGGGGGTAGTTCTAAAGTAGCTATCTGGGCAGTTTGGTATTATATTTTCGTTCATACATCGTGTATACATGTGGAGCTTCTTCCGTATAAAGCTGGAGTGTTTTCTGTGTACATGTGGAATGTCTTGTGCAGGCCACCAGGGAGTCAGGTAATTGAATGTGTTGGGTATGTATACCCCACAAAAATCGAGACTAACAAAAGCTTCCCCGCTTTAGTGTCATGCACGGTGTACGGCTTTTCGGAGTTTCTACCATGTGGGCTGACTTCCCGATCAAGAGTACAGGATTTTGACGGGGGTACAGACATCCGAACTGTATCCGAACGACATCCGCAATGGCCAGATTTGTTGTCAAACTCCAACCATAAGATCCCTCGGATAGCACAGTGTGAGAAGCAATCTCGTACGAACGCCAGTGAAGTAGATTTCAGCAGAGAGGGATATGAAATCCATTAGAAGCTTGTATGGCGTTACTATAACAGGCGATTATTCATACGGTTCATAACAAGCTAGCGTAAGTAGATTCTTCCCTAATCAAGCTCCCAGATGGGGAGAAAAAGTACTGACCAGGAGGGGGCATCCCGGTCTAAGAGAAGTGATCCGCTCGAGCGAGTCAAAGGTTATATATACCTAAACTGTAGAAACTCAAACCCAGATGTGATATATCGGATGGTTGGGGCTAGACCTGAATCAGTCGGCCAAAAAACTTTATCGTATACTCGTGGCATTTGCTTTTAAAGTCGGAACAGTACCCACTAAGGTTTCGAAGTGGGAGCTAGGTTTCATACTGAATTACGAGCCCTTCACATTTAAAGTTGAGATCTGCTATCACGGAAAATTGGAGCCCGGATTATTGGTACTTTTTTTTGGAAAGAATGATCACCCGGCTGCTACATAAATATTACAGGTGCGGTCATGTTTACACGAGATAACCAATACTGATGCGGCTGTGCCACTGGGAAATCTAGCTAGAGTTAGAATTGCTGTTTGCGGAAAATAGGCCAAGCTAGGATAGGTCATGTGAACCAGGCGCAGATATACTCGATGCGACAAGAAGGATAAATGATCCCCCGCGGGGTAGTGACTTAATGTACGTGTCTATGACCTTAGAGTTAGAAAGCGGGGGCTATGATTGATCATGAACTTGGCAAAGTCTCTGACTGATATTTGCTCAAATTTTAAAATCTGTGATATTCCGCACTAAAATTAGCTATGCTTCGGGCTTTACCGGAATAGACTGCCTCCAGAAATAGTGGAGACCAGAGTTTATCCTGACTTTTAAAAATAAAGCTAACCAGATATGGATGATGCTGGATGTAGAGGAGATACTAAATGAAACGGGAAATCTTCGATACGCGAGGGCTCCCCTTTCACGCAACAATTTTAGTCCACCTATGGGCGGTAAAGTGCGGGGAAACATGGGGGCCTACACGCTGTTTTCCAAGATTGCTCCGAACACCCTCAATACTGGACTAATTGAGACTCAGAATAGGAGTAGCCTAATAGAGATTCCTCTAGAGATGGATAATACAGTCCAAGGCGAAATAAATGGCCAGTTCCAGACTGAGACGTGGGTCACCGAGTATCCTGGCGGCAGTTGCATATTCTAGACCAGCCTAATACATTTTCCATAGCGGTGCCTGTGCGCATTCTATCATGCAGCAAGACTTGCATTGGCCAGTATGCAGGGTGAATTGGGTGACTTGAACTTCTGGGCTATGACAGTCATGGTTTGGACTAGGAGGTGTAGTCCATAAAAAGCGGACATAAATAGCAGTGGCTTCCTTCGGAAGGTATGAACCCCCCAGTTCCCAGCTTTTCATTAACACGCTTACAAAGCCCACTACCACAAAAATTCAACATGCCCGAACGCTACTCACCAGATATCGAGAAGAACTTCCACTCCATCTCCCAAGAGGATTCCAGTGCGAGTATCAATGAGGCCAATCGTGACGAACTCCCAAGAATCGGTCGCTGCACAACCTCCGATGACGGCGAGTGGTTGTACTTGGGTGATCAGCGCTTCAGACGCGACGAGATCCAAACTGCGTTTGGTGGTACCTTGAATACCGGGTTGCGTGCCGCCCCGTCTAGAAAGTTTGCCAATGTGGCTCCTATGGGGCTTGCTGCATTCAGTATTCCAACAATGTGTATGGCGTTTGTGAACTTGGGCGCCACTGGTGGCACCAACATCAGTGCCTTGATCGGGGCTGCTTTCTTCCTCGCTGGTATGGTGGAAATTCTTGCTGGGATGTGGGAGGTTGTTATGGAAAACACCTTTGGGGCGACTGTTTTCACAATTTATGGTGCATTCTGGTTGAGTTACGGGTCGATCCTTTGCGACTCCTTTGGCATTATCGCGTCGTACAAGTCCGCAGCTGAGTTTGACAAGATGATGGGGTCTTTCTGTGCCGTATGGGCGCTTTTCTCCTTCTTGGCCTTCTTGTGCACTCTTAAGACCACCGTTTCCTTCTGCGGTCAGTTCCTCTTCATTACCTTGATGTTTATTGTCTTTACCGTGGTGCAGTTTACCCAATCCCCGGGCTGGACAAAGACTGCTGGGGTCATCGGTCTCATCACCTCCCTTTTCGGGTTTTATAATATGTTTGCGGGTATGGTTGATACTGCAAACAGCTATATTTTGCTCAGGCCAATCTTCATGCCGGGTGCCGAAGTTCCTCGTGCCCACTAAGCGAATGAATCTGGGATTTGGATTTGACTATAAGCTGGCCTTGTACGTCTTCCACTGCCAAGGTGTTTAATTTGTTATAAGATTACAGTACTGTTTTAAATTTATGTTAGCAGTAGCAAAGGATTGTACCATATCTTTGTTTTAGATGTTGCAAAGAAGCTTGTGCTATTAAACTTGCCACAGAAGTAGGACGGAAAATTTAAAGTGCAGTCCACTAAACCTTTGCCATTTTAAAGCTATCTAGACATATGCATTGAAAGTTGAACTACCGATGAAAATTCATACCCCTTTTCTCCATTGTATACCTTTATAGACCGCTCTTTTTATTTACTATTTACTCAATTTTTCGGTTCACTATAAGATTTTCACAATTCCCTGTACATTTCAACATTCTAGAACCTATATAAAATTTTCTGATTTTCACCCCAAAGTTCATAATCTTTGATTCCCAGCCTCAATTGCACCTACTCTTAAATATCTAAATATTTCCAAATATTCGAACTTTATCAAATACCTCAGCATATCAAGCCCTCTCAGATTGTGCTCTCTCAGATTGTGCCCTGACGGTTCCTACAACCCCATCATTTATCCTGACATTCTCGACTAGAACAACTCCTCTGCCAACACCTTCTTCTCCTTATCCCCAAACTGCGCGTACCACGCCGAAAACCCACCTAAGTCTGTGGCTGCGCACTCTCGGAAGAACTGCACCAAAACTTCTTTCAACGATCCATCACTCTCTCTCCCCTCATCCTCCGCGTACTCCTTCAACTTCTCCAAGTTCGGCACGCCTTCATCAACATCCTCCCAGTCGTCTCCATCCTCCTCGGCATAGTCCAGTGGATCTGGCTGCTGGCTCTGAAAAGCCAACTCGCCTAACAACAACGTCAAGATCTTGAACGCCGCGCTCACCCGGGTGTACTGGGTCGGCATTGCGGCAGCCATCGACCGCGTGATGATCAAATCGCCGCTGTATGGCAAAATCTCACCGTTAACCTGCAACTGGACCACCCGTTCGTCGTGGAGGGCGTAGATTTTGCCCAAGGCTAGCACGTTCTGGCGGATTTTAGCATACCCCCTGGTAACTTCGAATGCCAGAAACCAGATCGGAAGAATCAACTCAAGCCCGTTTCGGCCGTCCTCCGTGAAGGTGCTCAAAAAGTCGATTGCCTCCTTTGGCGACATCAACACCAAATGACAGAAAACGGTGACCAAGTTTTCGATCGTGACGAGCTCGCGCGCGCATACTAGGCGACGCGCCGCGGCTGCAAGAACCTGCTGGAGGTACGGCCCGAGATGCGCCGAGTATTTCTCCACAAGCACCACCACGAGCGAGCCCGCGTCCATCGCCGCGCTGTCGGACATCTCCGGCGAGAGGAATCGCTCGACGATGCGGAGCACGACGTCCATCTCGGACGCCTGCACAAGCGCCGTCGCGTTCTCGAGGAACGCTATGAACGCCTCCGCCGCGACCTGGAGGATCTGATCGTCCAGCGGGCGAAGGAGGATGTGGGTGAGAACAGGAAAGACATACTCGAAGACGGAGGCGGGAACACCATCTGCGGGTGCATGCGCGATAAACTGCCCGAGGAGCTCAAGGTTAAGGCTGAGTGTGGGAGTGTACGGGATCTCATCCAATGTGGGGTCACTGCCGACGAGGCGGCTAGCGTCGCCGCTGTCAGTCAGGGCATGGTTAACTGCTTGCACCAAACCTGGCAAACCCCTTTCGCAGTACGCTACGTACGTCGCGACATCCCCTGAAACCTGCTCCAAAAGCGCCTCCAACGACTCCTTCGCGTCAATCATCACCTGCACATTTCCCGGGTCGCGCTGTGCGATGGCAAAGATCAAGTCCATCACCTCGGGCTTTGCAGCACGCGCGTCTGCTGCAATCGCGAGCGTCAATGCTTCCAACAACACACCATTAGTATCGTCTTCAGCATCTTCTAGAAGCCCGGTTATGATGCGTACAATCGGCGCTTGCGCGGACGCAGGCAACACGGCACCGTCGTCCTCGAGCACCAGCGCGAAGGCGTTAAGGCTAACGATCGCCGCTGCCTGGACCAACTCATCGCCCACCTCCGCACGTGCGAGCACTGTCGCGAGTGCTTTCGTGGCAAACGACGCTACACCCAACTGTGGTGCGAACTTGTGCAAGAAGCGCGGCAACGCGGCGATGGCTGCGCTTGTGACAAGTGGGTGGAAACCCGCATCTAAATGACCGGCAATCCCATCGTAGAGCGTGGCTAACGGGACCAGCTCGTGGGCTAGGTCTGCATCCTCGTTTGCAAAGAGCCCTTCGAGTACGAAGAGGTTCGCCTCTTGGACCATCCACACGGGCACATGCGCGACCGCTGGCGCGGGATTCGCGAGCGCGATGTGGAACATCTGTGCCGCGTCTGCTGCGTTGAGTTCGCTCACGTACTCATTAATTGCATCGCGCAGGTCAAAGCGTGCACTCAAACCGGCTCGGTCCGTGACAAACTCATTGACGTCCGCCTCGTAGCGCACCTGTGCCTCGTTTGGGTAGAGCGAGAGCTGAATCAATACATCATATAGGACGGGAATGTTTTCAGGGGAGAAGTGGAGGTGGTGGATGGAGCCGATGAACTGGATGGCCTCGCAAACGACAGAGGCGAGAGCTGAGACGTCGGCGTGGCCATCCGCGAGCACAACCGCACGCACGTACGGGCCTGCAAGTTCTGCCAAGTCACGCAAGGTAAACTGCTGCGAATGGACAAGCCCGTCCGCTGGGTAGAGCCGTTTGAAGTTGTTCACCACGATGTAGAGGATTTTATAGAGCTCCGCGCGCAACAAAAGGTCGTGCGTGTCGGCATCCGTAGATGCAATTAGGACATTCGCAAGTTGCACGATCTGTGGCACGTGGAGCTCGACCGCGCGCTTGCGCTCGGGTGTGGCCTGTGCGTCGCCGCCGGTTAACTGCCGGAGCGCGACTTTGTACAACTTGGCTACTTGCACCTTGATCTCAACAGCAGTGTCGGACGTCAACAACTCCATGGTGTGCTGGATAACGGCTGCGCCCACACCGCCCTCGAAGAACTGCTCCTCCGTCACCAAGTCATCGAACAAGTCGTGCAACACGGTGACAGCGCCGAGCATGGCGCGCGGGTCCGCACGCGCGGCGACCTGTGCGTAGAGCGCGTCAAGCAATTCGGGCCACTCGTCTGGGTAGTCCACCACTGCGACCTGTACGATCGCATACGCGGCGCCGCTGCGGATTTTGGAGTCCGTGTCAGCGGTGCTTGCGAGGAGCGCCGCGCGGATACGCTGTTTCGCGTCCTGTGCCACCGGCGGGCCCACGAACGACTCGAAGCCCAATGACCAGTACTGAGGCACGAGCTGCTTTAAGTGGAGGAGTGCTGCCTGGCGCACATGCACCGGCAACGCGTGGTCTGCTGCGAGCTGTGAGAGCGCTAGTGCGGTTGCTGACGGGTCCAGGCGCGTGAGCCCTTGAAGCGCCTGCTCCGCTTGCTGCCGGAGCTCATTATCAGCCGACGTCTGGTGGCCGATGATCTGGAGAAGGGTAGATTCCATGGTTACTTCTGTAGACCTGGTGTGCGGAGAATTGGTGGGCAAATCAAGATCAGATCAGGTTAAGTAGAAAAAAGTCGAGAGACGCGTCGCACGTGATGAAAGCGAGTTAAATACAAGTTGAAATTTAGTTCTACATTTTCGCGCATGCATCACGTGATCATGAATATCCCGACATAGCCTTTAAGATAAGCGTCTGAGGTGAGGGTCATGTTTCCAACCAGACAATCCATTACAATCCATTACAATCCATTACAATCCACATCATGTCATCTGAAGGCGCCTCTCAGGGTGAACAGATTTTGGAAGCAGCCCGCCGTAACAACGTGGAGCTTCTTGAAGAACTTCGCGCTTCAATCCAGGAACCGGCGGCTATTGCCACGCTTATCAACGAATCCAGGGATATCATGGGCAACACCGCGCTTCACCTAGCTGCCCATAACGGAAATTTCGAAGTTTTAGATACGATACTCGACCAGGAGGGTGTGGAGGTTGACCCGGTGAACAACTTGGACAAGGAGACGCCGTTGCATTTGGCCGTCAAATACAGCTTTGAGGAGCCAGAACACGGCACGTATATTATCGAAACGTTGATCGATGCTGGGGCTGATAGTAGGATCAAGAACAATGGTGGGATGCAGCCGATTGACTTGGTCAGAGGCGACAATGAGGCCTTACGGGATATCTTAGAGAGTGCCGAGTATGCCCATGACGCTGGAATCGCTCAGGAAGGGATCGAGGAGGCTGGGTCAGGGTCTGAGTCTGATGATGAGTAGATAGGGTGACTGACATTTCCATAGCATTTTCGCAGCAATTATGTAAAATAGATATCCAAGGCTACTGTGTAACTCCGGGATGATTATGTGAAATCCAGGTCCCAAAAGGCTTATGTAGATTAGTTAACAATTGGGGTAGGCAGATGGAGGTTTTAGCAATGGAACACATTGCCCCAGTGACACAAAAACTTTTACAGGCAATTATATAGCGATTGACAGATATAGGCTTATCACGATAATTTGCGATAGATATTACGCCATCCATGAATGGATAATACAATATGGCTTATTCCCCACACGCCCTTATGAAACTTAGCAAAGTTTAAGCTTGACTAGTAATGGTACTTGCAGGTGCTCCGTCCTACGGTGAGGCTATAGAATGGGAAACGCAGATAGCGTATCAACCTCTGTAATAGGTCTAAAGACTGGCTGACTGCCTCCGCATATCTAGCTCATATATAATGATCAATTATTCTACTCAACCATCTCATTACATTTATATATATACTACATTGACAGTTTTTCGTTGGATCCAGTCGAGGTGCCGTTAGGGCATAGAATTTATACCAACTTGCGATCATAATGCACATATACTGGAAAACTCCGACTCAAATTTACAAACTCACAAAGGTTCTATAACCATGTCAAAGGGGTAAATATAATTACTCCATCGTTCCACCTAGGCGAGCCCCTCGGTGCCGCAACATGCTGTGCGGCACACGCACCCATCCTGAACCAAAAATGTCGAAAAACACCAGATGATAGAAGGTGCAGCATTTAACACAAACCCTCCCCCCCATAGTTCCCCACCACTCAAGCGATACAAGCATGTCGCAAGCACAGATCCAGCAACCGCACCACCAACAGCAGCCCAACAAGAATGTGGACGCTCTCAGTCAGGGTGTCGAAGACTTGTACCTCGAGTCCTATGCGTTCACCACCGCCGCCGGAATCGTTGGTTCTGTCGATAGTATGTCATAAGAAACTCTACATTTTCCGCTCGTACTAACACCCCTTTAGGAAAGGTTTTTGTCTTACTACGCGACGGCCGCAACTTGTTCGGGATCTTGAGAACCTTCGACCAATACGGTATGTATTTTCTCGTCCCTGGCAGACTCTTTACTAACAAACACAGCCAATTTGGTCCTCCAGGACACCATAGAGCGCATCTACTTGCCAAACAACCGCTATGCCGAGGCCGACCGTGGGGTTTTCTTAATCAGAGGCGAAAATGTCGTCATGTTGGGCGAGTTGGACATCGACAAGGAGGACACTGCGATCGAGGAGATGGTACAGATGCCATTTAATGAAGCAGACAAAGAGTGGGAGGCGCTTAACGCCGAGAGAATCAAGTTGGAGACGCAGAGAGCCAAAAAGTTGTTGAAGGTTTCTGGGTTGACCAGTGACTTTGTCAAGTCCGATTTGTATTAGCGGGGTAATGGTTACGTGTATATTTTTGTTTGTATAGTTGAACTATGCTACGCATTGGGTTGTATGTAATAGGACTTTTAGGATAAAATTTTGCTTAGCGGTTAGCTGCTAATTCAGAGCATTACTTCAATCTACTTGTACTTGACACCGGTTAGAATCACAAGTTTAAAATAAACACCAGAGGGGGCTTGGCAGGGATAGGCCATGCCGATACCTACAACTTGGCAGCACCTATCAATTCCTTCGTCTTGCGGTCGGATGCAGCAAACGCATCGTTGACGTATCTCAACTTCCTCAATTCGTTTCTGCTGAACTGGTTCAAGTGGGACTCATCCGGACCATCAGCGATTCTCAAAGTTCTGGAGTGCATCCACATTCTGGCCAACGGGGTGTCCTGAGAAACACCCTCAGCACCAAAGACCTGGATACACCAGTCGACAATCTTGATAACCTCTCTTGGGGCCACAATCTTGGCCATGGCAATGTCCCTCTGGGCGTGCTTAGCGACACCGTAGTGATCGATTGCATGAGCGGCGTTCAACACCAACATACGGCACTGTTCCAACGTTATCTTGTGTTCCCCGAAGGCGTATCTCCAGGTCTCCGAGTTGCTGAGATAATCGCCCGCAATTTTTCTGTTCGAAGCTCGGTGGTAGGCGTGAAGCAATGCCTGCTCGCCCAAACCAATCACTCGCATGCAGTGATGGATGCGACCTGGCCCCAAACGACTCTGGATAATTTCGAAACCCTGGCCGACCGACCCTAAAACCGCGTTTTCCACCGGCACAACATAGTTGTCAAAGACAATCTCGCAGTGTCCGTGAGGAGCGTCGTCCATCCCAAACACTTGTAACGGACGGATAACTTTGGCGCGGCCAGAGGCAAGTGCTCTGGCAACGTCCAACACAAGCACTGAGTGCTTCGTGTACTGGGCTGGACCTTGGAGGTCCCCCTGGGCGGTCTGGCACATGGTCAACCAGACGGCGGCTCTTGGGTCGCCTGCACCGGACGCAAACCACTTGACACCGTTGAGCACAAAGTTGTCGCCCTTTCTGACAGCGGAGCAGCAGATATTCAACGCATTAGAGGAGGAGGTTCCCTTTTCGGTCATGAGAAACGCAGATCTGATTTTCCCCTCAAGCAACGGCTTCAAGTATTTTTCCTTGTGGTACACAGATCCGTATTTCACGAGCAATTCCGTGTTTCCTGTGTCTGGTGCGGCGGTGTTGGTAGCTTCTGGTCCCGTGTGGCTACGACCCAATTGTTGAGCCATCAAACCGTACTCCAAGTTGGTGAAACCGGCACCATACTCCTCGTAGTTGTTGCACAAGAACAAGTTCCACAAGCCCAACTTCTGGGCCTTAGCCTTCAACTCCTCGATGATTGGAGGAATGACCGACCATCTGGTTGCTGGGTCGGTCGAAAGCTGCCCGAGATATACCTCGTCGGCTGGGATGCACTCGGTCTCTACAAAGTGCTTTACCTTCTTAATGGTCTCCAACCCGCGAGGGGAGATCTTATCGAGGAAGGCTAATGGGATCTGGAGGTCTTCGGATGGCATGATAGGGATTATTACTAATTAATAGTGAATGGGGCTCAAAAAAGCGGAGGTTGAGAAAGAGCAAGGAGGACAAAGGTTATATATGTAGACGGAATGAAACACTGAGCGGAGGCGCATCTCCCCGCGATGTCCGCAGATTTCGCGGGGAAGTGAAACTTAGGCCGAGGTCCGCTCCGAAGTACATTCGCGCTTTTTCCCCTCCGCAGGGTGTCCAAAGGTATCAGGCAGTGGAGAATTTAGAGTTGTCGGGGGTTGTAGTGTAACTGTTTTCCGAAAGTTGCAGTGGGGGTTCGGGCTTGGATCCTGGGGACGGAAATCCGAGGTATTCACCTGTCGGCCTAAGGTAGCGTGAGATGGTTCCAGGGATATACCTGGTTTCTCACTCCGAGCATGAACAATGAGAAAAAAAAGATGAAATAGCTCATAATTCGAGTTGAAACCGATAGTTAGAGCATACCATGTATGGTTTAGAGGATTGCCTATGCTAGAATATACGATAAGCTCACATTATTACCAGCACTGGTTTAGGCATGCCGTTGTAGTGACCTACCAATATTGACACAATTGTATGTGAAATATACTTTTGTATAACACTCTTTGTCTCCTTGCTTTATTTATCGAGGCACAGCTCTCTAAGTATATATGCAAAACCAAGACACGTCGTAAATGAATCCACTACAAGCAAATGCATCCACCTACAATTACAATAAAATGATAATATGGTACATACAAGGCTTAGACCTCCGGAGTTGACTCCTCAGTCGGAGCACCGCTAAGTTCATCCAGTGCCTCAATCTTCTGCTTCTTTCTGTTCTCCTTTCTAACAATACCCCTTCCCACCGCGGTAATCCCCTCCTTAGGGAAAACTCTGGTGGCCCACAAGAGATACCCTCCGAAGCCCCTCATGGACATGACCGGATGGATCCTCCCAGGGATGGTCTGGTACGGCCTGACCCTGGTTTCGAAAATGGTCGGGGCCAAGACACGCAAGTCCTTCGCCATGACATGCTGCGTCTGCACCAAGGTTTCCTTGAACTGACTGTAGAAGACCATAGGTCTGGAACCCCCCACCTTCTCGAGCACCTTCTCCACCAAGGAAGGCATGTGCAAGGTGGTGGCAACGATCAAGGCGTCAAAGTTACCCGATTCAACCAAATTGATTGCGTGGTTGACATCTGTAGCCCTTCTCTTGCGTCTATAGTACTGCTGTCTCTTGGAGCCTGTCATGCCGTCAATAATGTCCTGGGGAAAGTCCGTCCAGCCGATCTTTTCTTCCTCTGGATCGAAAAACTGCAACCAGTTGATAGGCTTGACCACAGAATCGATCAATTCGTCGGAATAGTTGGAATGCGCCATCACAGAGTGGTTAGGGTGCTCGTTCTCGTGGGCCACCACAATCATCCCCTCACCCCGCATTCTCTCCATCATCGCGTACAACACCACACCACCGGTCTCATCCACCAAGAGGTACTTTCCGCCTTGTCTGACATTCGCCAAGTTCATCATCATCCCCAAGGATTCCTCGCTCATGTCCAAGACCCTCGACGGGTCTTTCTGGTAGTAGAACTGCAAAACCTGCGACGGACCAGCATAATCAATGGTGAACCGTCTCAAGTACTTTTGTTGCTTTCTCTTGAGATACTTTTCCTGCGAAAACACTGTCTTCTTGTCGAACGCGTCGTGACTGGCAATGATCTTTTCGATGATCTGCTTGCCCACGCCGGCCCCGCCGGTCTCCTTCAACTCCTCGATTTCCGCGGTCGTCATTTTCTGGATCTTTGTCCCGATATTGATGATCTGCTGGTTGTTTTCGCTGCTGGCGAGATTTCTGATCAACTCATCCGTCGCGTTGTCGTACTCCGCGTCCTCTGGCTCGTCGTGGGTCTGGAGCAACGCGCCAATTGGCTTGACCTTGTTGTCTTCCAAAATCTCAAACGATTGCCCAAACGGATACCCCACGACCTCGTCACTGCAAAACGTTCCGAACTTGCCCAAATTGACCAACTTGCCCTGCCCAAGCACCACCATCTTGGTGAGCTCGGATGGAAGACGCACCACCACACATTGGCCACGCGTGATGAGCTGGGTGGGTTTGTCAAACACAGCCTCCTTAGGCTCTTGGTAGGTGTATTCAGACATGTGACTAACGATATACTCCAGATCCCGCCCTCTGCTTGACTGCTCCCCCATGACTTTATGCTGAAAAATTATCGATAGTGTGCGGCGCACCCAATTTTCCACCTCCGTGCAGGACACCTTCCGGGTAACTGATGAGGTGGATATTTTTTTTTCACTCCTGCATGAAGTGTATGCGAAATTTTCACAGCTATAATAATATTGATAGGTGACCCTTTCTAAGTTTTCTAGCCATTCACAGCATCAACTATGGGTAGACGTCAACAAAACAAGCAGGGTATGCCACCCTCCTTCGAGGAGATGGAGGCCAGAAAGGAAAAGAAGGACAACAAGAGAAAGAGGTCCGCGTCTGTGTCGGAAAAGCCAGCCAAGAAGGCGTACGAACCGAAGGGCAAGAAGGGCAAGAAGCAGGCGCCTGTTGTTTCCGACGAGGAGGAGATGCCAGCCGACCTTCCAGAGGTTGATTTAGAGGAGTTGGCCTCTGCCAAGAAGGCGCTTTTCGACGATTCTGAGGAGGAAGAGGAGGGTGACGAGTTCTATGATTCCGACGAGGAGGGCCGCGAGAAGCCTATCTGGTCTGATGACGAAGACATTGAGACCCTTAACGTTGCCAATATGGAGGCTTTGTCTCGCAAATTGGACGAGGAGGAGGAGTTGGAAGCCGAAGAGGCCGAAGAGGAGTTGGTGGAGGGTGCTGTCCAGCCAAAGGCCATTGTGCTCCCAACGGCGGAAGAGGAGGAGGCGATGGAGGGCCATCCCCAGGATGTCACCATGACCAGAACCAGAATGATGGAAATCACCAAGGTGTTGGAAGATTTCAAGACTTTGGCCGAAGATGGCAAGTCCAGAACCGAATACGTTAACCGTTTGATCAAGGACATTTGTTCGTACTTCGGGTACACGCCATTCTTGGCCGAAAAGTTGTTCAACTTGTTCTCTCCTTCGGAAGCGATGGAGTTCTTCGAAGCCAACGAAATCTCGAGACCCACCACCATCAGAACCAACACCTTGCATTCCCGTCGTCGTGACTTGGCGCAGACCTTGGTCAACAGAGGTGTCAACTTGCAGCCAATCGGGACCTGGACCAAGGTTGGTTTGCAGATTTTCGACTCCCAGGTCCCGGTGGGTGCCACCCCGGAGTACCTCGCCGGTCACTACATCCTCCAGGCCGCGTCCTCTTTCCTCCCAGTGATGGCCTTGCAGCCACAGGAGAACGAGCGTATCTTGGATATGGCTGCGGCGCCGGGCGGTAAGACCACCTACATCTCGGCAATGATGAAGAACACCGGCTGTGTGTTTGCCAACGATGCCAACAAGGCCAGAACCAAGTCCTTGATCGCCAACATCCATAGATTGGGCTGCAGAAACACCATCGTGTGTAACTACGATGCCCGTGAGTTCCCGAAGGTTATCGGTGGCTTTGACAGAGTATTGTTGGACGCTCCGTGTTCCGGTACCGGTGTCATTGGGAAGGACGAGTCGGTCAAGGTCTCCAGAACTGAGAAGGACTTTATCCAAATTCCGCACTTGCAGAAGCAGTTATTGTTGTCCGCCATTGATTCCGTCGATGCCAACTCCGCCACCGGTGGGATCATCGTGTACTCCACCTGTTCCGTTGCGGTTGAGGAGAATGAGTCTGTAGTGGAGTACGCCTTGAGGAAAAGACCGAATGTCAGATTGGTCGACACCGGCTTGGCAATCGGTAAGGAGGGGTTCACCTCCTACAGAGGTAAGCACTTCAGTCCTAAGTTGAGCTTGACCAGAAGATACTATCCACATACCTACAACGTTGACGGTTTCTACGTCGCCAAGTTTAAGAAGATTGCATCCTCCCCACATGATGTCTCCAAGGCTGGTGCGAAGGAGAAGGAGCACGCCGCCAGATCCGAGCAGGATGACACCATCATCAACGACGATTTCGCTGAGTTCGACGCCGACCAGGATAAGGAGCTCATCCAGCAGACCGTCAACCGTAACATGAAGAAGAGAGGTGTTAATCCGAACGCCAGAAAGGCCGACAAGGTGATCAAAGAGGAAGAGGCTCCAAAGGAGTAGTTCATTTGCTATTTAGTCTGTACAATATATTTTCGCAAACAAAGGAGAGTACTGATAGCACTCCGAGGGTGTCTCTAAACATCGTAGCGACTGAAAACACTGGATTCCGCCATTGCTAGACCTTAATTTTTTTTTATCCCCTTTCTAGGCCCTTTTTCAGTATACAATAAATGCCATATGAAAACGTCGCTCGATATTCACATGGTATACGATCGGTCATGCACCTTTTGTGCGTGGCTTTTATTTTTTTCAACGCTCTCCACAAACAAAACTTATCACACCCAATCATCATGGTGGAACCTCTCTGCTTGAGCCAGGGCTCTCCATCTCCAGATCCGCAGTCCACCTCTATCCCATGGAAGAAACTTCTCTACCTCAGACAACCATACCCGGACAACTACACTGACACGTCGTTTCTCTCGCAGTTGAAGCGCAACCTGACGGTGGAGCCATACTACCATCTCAAGGTGATCCACGACTTTTCGCTCCAGCTCTCGCACTGGAACTGTCTCTCGGTGGTTGCGGTCATCTTCTACGGCTTCTACACCTATGACTGGAGCCCGCTCCGGGTGTTTATCCCCGTGAGCGTGTTGAGCATCGTCACCGCCACGACGTGTCTCGGGTATCAGGCGGTGTTCCGCTACCTCAAACCGACGGTGATAATCATCTTCATCACCTTGGTGTTGTCGCCAGTGTTGAAATCTTTAACAAAGTCTACGTCTTCCGACTCCATTTGGGCGCTCTCCGTTTTTCTCAACATTGTCAACCTCATTTCCCACGACTACTTCTCCAATCCCTACTACATTGCCGATTCACCCGACTCTGCCTCCCCCAAGCCCTCCAAGCTCATGACCACGTTTTCCACCAACGTGCTCATCGCAAACTCCATTTTATTGGCCTCCCGACTCCGCTCGTCTCTTGCGGTGTTCTTTTTCATCACCATCAGTATCCAAGTGAACGGTCTATTCCGTGCCTTTGACCTCTTTGTCATCAAGGGCCAGGGTACCGCCTCTGGCAGGTTCCGTAACGTGGAAACGGGTCGGGTTAACCGCAAGGGCGTGTTCCATTGGACGGCTCTAACTTTTACCGTGACTGCCCTCTCGCGCGCGATATTCCTCATGTGTGGACCGTTGATCATGACACACTGGATTTTGGCCAATATGGCCATCATCATCGGCGGGCCGTCGCTCTTCCTCTACTTCCAGCGGTTCAAGAACGAGATCCAGGGCCCGTGGGACCCCGCCAAGCCCATTCTTCTGAAAGGGAAGTAAATGAGGTTGTATGCATTCCATTGACATTTATTCTTAGACATATTATATACTCAAACGTACAAAATGAGTGTCCCATCAGGCCTCTGTAGCAAGCCCAGAGCAATTCAGGTCGTGGGAATACCAGCATGAGTCGTTGGATTCCTCCGGGGTTTGACCTGCCTAGTTCAATTCAATAGTAGCTATTTGACATCTAAGTCTCCGAAAGCTAGGTTTATTTTCATGACGGAACGCCAGGAACCATCATCTACGAAGCCAGCGGTGACGTACCAGGACAAGCTCTGGACGCAGATTGACATCTTGGACGATGTCAAGGAGTTGTCGAAGCAGATGAATGACAACAGCGGCACGTTCAGCTTCAAGGGCAATCCAGAGTTCAACAAGTCGCTTGACGCCCTCTCGCAGGCCCAGCGAAAACTCTTGGATACCATGACAAAGAACGCTGACACGTTACTTGCAAAACCCGACGACGACGCCATATGGGAGATTCAAGACTTGGAGGCGATCAAGAGGAAGTTGTTCAACTATGGCATCAATAGCCAGTACCAACTGGATATCAAGGGATGCGTGGATGACATCAGGAACAACCTCACAGAGGTGAACAAGTCGATCGAGAAGATTGACCAGACGTCCAGGGACATCTGGAACGAGATGGAATAAGGTATGTGATTTGTGATGAAGACCAAAAGCTGTGGGTTACAGCCGATCAAAACTACCAACTACAAGCTGTCTGGACATCACGACCGAAAAAAATGGTATTTATATCATTACGTGGCCTACAGGTTTTACACGGGGCTGTCTAAACAGTGTCCCTGGACCATGGCTCTACCATGGTGGATTTCAGTGGGGTGTTCTGTTGGGGACAATTCGCCTTGAAGGATACTATAGAGACACCTTCTAGGATTCCTGACTCTGACT
This sequence comes from Babjeviella inositovora NRRL Y-12698, assembly GCF_001661335.1. Taxonomy (NCBI): domain Eukaryota; kingdom Fungi; phylum Ascomycota; class Pichiomycetes; order Serinales; genus Babjeviella; species Babjeviella inositovora. The sequence goes on from NW_017566838.1 coordinate 1,369,167, forward strand.
AAACTCGAGGTGTAATAATTGGGAATTCATATTTGCGATAAAATCCTTCATATTTAATCAGTTAGGAATTGAGAATCTGGCAGTGGCTATCACCACCGTTTATATCTACATTTAAATATAAAACAAGATGGAATATAACCATATCAGATACGTATGTGTGATAGTGTTTGAAATTAGGATCCGGATAATATTTCCACCATATGCCTAAGATTGTTGGTATAAATTGCGTTTCCTATCATTCCCCAACCTCTTGGCCCTTCACATCGAGAAAGTTCTGGTCAAAATGCATTCCATAGAGGACTTCCATTCAGAGCAGCACCTAAAGGTGCCAATGCACCTCCATTACATACATCACCCCTAAATTGAATGCTACAGACTTTATTACGACGCAACGTTGTTGCAGTTGAATTACGATATATCAAGCTCCTGAACCAATTATAGTACACTTTACTGGGAGGCACACTGGACACCAGGGCCGGCACCTTCCTCGCCGTCCTCCATGTCCTCGTCGTAGCTGCTCTGTCTGGCACCCTGTCTGTGCTTGGACGGATCAACCTCAGCCAACATACACTCCTCGACAATAGCTGCCTTTGGAATAGAAGCCTCCTTTCTGGCAGGCAAGACCTGTTCCAACAACTTCAACTTGTCTTCTGGGATGGAGTGGGGCTTAGGGAAGGTGACGGTGAACTTGATGAACAAGTTACCGCGGCCACCGTGTCTTCTGATTGGCATACCCTGGTTTTCAATAACCTTGACGGAGTCTGGGGCAATGAACTCACCTGGGACGATCTCAACCTTCAAGTACTCACCAGAGACGTGCTTGACGGCGAAAGAGCCACCGGCAAGGGCGGTCAAGACATCAAGCTCGGCCTCGTAGTACAAGTCGTCACCCTTTCTGGTGAACTTGTCGTGTGGCTTCTGGTCAACAACAAAGACAACGTCACCTGGGACGATGTTTGGACCCTGGTCACCCTCGCCTCTGAAGACAACCTTTTCACCCTCCTTCATACCAGCATCGATGTGGACCTCCAAGATCTTTCTCTCGTTGGCCGTCTTCTTACCATGGCAGGTCTTGCATCTGTCCTTGGCGTCCATGATGTCACCGGTCCCGTTACACTTGTCACACTGGACCTGCATTCTCTGGATCATCGGACCCATCTGTCTGTTGATGATTCTGATACCCTGACCGTGGCAGGTGGTACACTCCTTAACGTTCTTACCCCCCTTACCCCCACATGGCTTACACAACACGGTCTTGTTCAACGCCAACTTGGCGGTTTTGCCCTTGAACAACTCTTCCAAGGTGCATGAGAGCGAGTGTTGGATGTCTCTGCCTCTCTGTGGACCGGATGGTCTGCTTTGGCCGCCAAAGCCGCCCATACCGCCGAAAAACTGGGAGAAGATGTCGTCGCCACCCATACCGCCCATACCGCCCGGACCGGCACCGGTAAGACCCTCCTCACCGTACTGGTCGTAAACATCTCTCTTTTGCGCGTCTGACAAGATTTCATAGGCAGAAGAGAGCTCCTTGAACTTCTCGGCAGCCTCCTCGCTGGGGTTCTTATCTGGATGGTACCTCAAAGCACCCTTTCTGTAGGCCTTTTTCAATTCATTTTCGGAGGCGGATGGTGAAACACCCAAAAGATCGTACAACTTAGTATCCTTAACCATTATATTGTGTGTGATGGGGAAGATTGAAGAAGAAGATAAGTATCGATTCACAGGTATTTGTAAGCGATTCACGATTTTCCAGCGGGCGTCTATTTTTTTTTCTTTTTCGAGGTTTTTTTTTTTTTGCCAGAAGTTTCCAGAGTCACGTGCATGCGGCGTCAGCGAAGATAGAGAACGAGGGAATTAACCAGTGGTTTGAGAGCCATGAAGAGTTAAATGTTATACGAGATGAATCAGCGAGTAGGGTTTACTTTATTACGAAAGATCGCATCTACTGTTCGGTCGTAGGGTGTTTGGGACGGGTTGAGGTGTACACCTTTATGTCATCGCGCATTTGATCGGGGGCTCAACTTGGGAGGCAAGAGCGGGTGGCGATATAACAAGGTGAAATTAAAATCCGTTAATCATATGAGATTTCAAGGACTGGGTTATTGGAGGGGGCAACAATGGACTGCAATTATAAGCAAGCCTCATGGATATGTCAACCCGTGGTTTTCTCAGGAGTTCCAGATAAGATCCGAGAACACGACATCCGGGGTGTGACAGGGTTATGAGTGCAAATAGTTTAACCGATCTAGCTCTTGTAAGGGGGGGTCTGAAACTTACCCGGAACGCGAACGTACCGAAGCTGTCTAAACGGGACCTACACCTTTAGATAACACGTGTTTACCGTTTGCCTCTTGAAAGATACGGACAAGGACATTACCACTCGATTTTTTTTGGTCTACACCATAATTTTGATTTAGGTTACTGTCCAAAATATTTCGTCAGAAAAATCCGGAGACCACAGTGAATCTGAGTGAATTTATATATATTTTTAGTTCCGATTTCCTGAGGGTAATATGGCCACAATGGTGACGATTCTGTAGTTATGGTATGGGGTGCATTGTCCTACAAAGATCCTTTACTTGCCATACGTTACACCTCATCTCAAGTGATTTTTGACGATTTCCAATTGTACAACTCGCTAAAGGTTTCTACACCGCCCAAGTTAAGATATGATACCTTAGGTTTACTAAGAGGTAAATATTGTGTGATGTACATCGGAATCTCACGGAGATCCCTCCAGTTGTAGGCCTTGTGCATGTAATTCCACTTGACCCACCTGTTTAGTCGTTTTTTTTTCTTGGCTATTGAACCAATTCTCCGCTTTAGCCCGTTTGCGATCCCATATTCACGACATTTACCAGTGGCCGGCGTGCAGCCTTCTACAATCTTCACTGCTCTGGTTTGACGCCACTACACAATCACCCAACCATGGAGTTTACCCTTTAATATTCTAGTTAAAAGACAAACTGCCTTCAACCAATGTGCTGAACAATCTCACTCTTGAGCTTCCCACCCTGGAACGTGTGCTTGAACTGTTCTGGCACCGGCACCTCAACAAAGTCTCCGTCGTCTTCCAGCGGAGGCAAGTTGATGTTGAGGGAGGTGGTCTGGCTGGTGAAAACCTCGCAGTCGAGCGAGTCCTTATTCAAATAGATACTCCCGTCGGACGACTGGTCGATGTTGATCATCGGCACGACACCCATGAGCTGCACGCCATACTTGACGTTCTTGATGATGTCAATCCCGGAGACACAGGAGTCGACGACCAACCCGATCTTGCTGCAGTCGTTCACGGTGATCGCGTTGACCTTGCCCTTGATCTGGATGGTGACGTTGGAGCACTTGTTGATGAAGACCGACTGCTGCATTTCACCGTCGATCACCAATTCGTGCTCGTCTTCGAAGTGCTCAATCAACCACTTGGAGCCCTCCAACTCCTTCTTTGGCTGTCTCTTGGGTGTCTTGGCGCTGGAGGCGGAGGATAAGGAGGTTGGCTTCTTTGGAGGCGCCGGGACGGCCTTCTTGGCCGCAGCACGCAACTCCGGGTTTTTGTGTGACATCTGCGACTTGTCCACCTTTTTCAAGCCGGCGGTGATGTCGGCCCCACGGTTGAGGTCGCCAAAGACAGCGCCCATACCGCTTGACTCGGAGGAAGCCTGGAAGACAGAAGCTGGTGGGGGAGGTGGAGGTGGGGGAGGTCCTCCGGCAGATGGAGGTGAAGAAGTCACGGAATCATTCTCGGAAGCCTCCAAAACCTCTTCTAATGTCTTTCCATTGGCGTTCCAGGCAACGCCGGTGCTGTGGTACTCCTTTACGTACGCCTTCAACCCATCAAAGATGCTCAAGAAGCGTTTGACCCACTCCACGTGCTTCGCATCCTTGTCTCTGTACTCCTTGAGCACTCGATTGGACCAAAACTGCGCGCTGTCCTTGTACTCCGGGATGAACGAGACCGGGGTTGGGACGACGACCCACGAGAGGCCAGGAGAGCCCTCGGCGACGGTACTGAGGTGGTTGGCGAAATTGGATCCGCGGTTCCTTTCCTTAAGGTCATCGATAGCCATCAATTCGGAGTTGGTAGGGAGAAGCACCTTGGCGTAGGCGGCATCGGTGTCGGCAGGTTTCTTTGCCCGTGACGCAATCAGAAGGAAGCGTTTTTGGGCCTGGAAGGCGGCAGCGAGAAGCTCCGCCTGCTGGAAGACCAATGGATCGATCTCCAGGGATAAGGCGACGAAGGGTGTGACGTATTCCGCGACAAAGGCGTCGAACGCGACGATCGCAGGCGCAGAGGAAGGGGTGGATACAGAGGTTGGCGTGGCTACCGCTTGGGAAGCTGGCGCTTGCGGCGAAATCGCCATTTCCTGAGGCAATTGACCCGCGTCCTGCTGGATGCCCTTGGTGGCTTCCTCCTGAAAGATGGTGATGTCCTCCAAGCGTGAGGTAGCAACCTCCAAACGTTTAAGGAGAGTGAGCAAGTTGTAGCCCTGGAGCTGGAATTGGTTTTGGTCGCTCATGCTGGTTAATTGATGTAATTGAGGAATGAGAGTTAAGGGATGATGAAGTTGTTGCTTTAGATCATTCAGGAGAGTGTGTCTGCAGGATAGCGGGAGTATCGGACACGTGATGGACCAAGAGTTACGCCGGAGGGAGGATGGCTGTAGATTTGGGAATATCAGGGTTGGCTAAGTGGGCAGTGTAGTTTAGATTATATTAATTTTGAGCGGATCAGTCCGCGGTTTAAAACCAGGGCTTTACCTGTTTCAAGGCACGTAGTTTTGTAGTCTTATAGCCTTGTATATTTTGGGATTTTGGAAGGCCAATCGTGTTACAATTTCATTACTGTAGTTAAACATAACTAGCAATTGGCGAGGGTAACGCATGTAGATCTATTGTATTTCTCCAGCTATTCTGACATTGCTGATTCGTCTCTGCTTGTCTTCCCCGCCCAGCGTATATCCTACACTCCTAGCGTCTTCTGTAATTTTTTACGGTGACAAGGAATTCGCGTCCAGGTAACACATGTCAAAAAGTTCCGTTTTTCTCTTCTAAAGAGGAATATTGCACCTCCTAGACTACTCCCAAACATCTCTGTTTTTCCAGGTTCTTACCCAGGAGTCTCAATTCGATGAAGCTTGTTAGTGGTGATACCCTATAAATTTTTATTCTTTACTGGTGGTTTCCTGGAGGTGTCCAAATTATCAGCTAGTTATTTTTAAATTATTGGTTCTAGTAACCTTATTAAACACCCTAGCCTTTTCTTTCTCCACCTTAATCCTTTTGGCTATCTCCACGCAGGATATTTCCATCCGCGCACGACTCCAAATCACCTTGCTTAAAAAAACACCACCAAGACTCCCCTGTTCTAGTCCTCCCACCAATCACCATTCCCATGACCGAAACACCCCCATTTACGCAGACGGTGTTTCCCCTCCGGGACTTTGACCCGGCGACGTTACCCTCCGAGGAGCCTATCTATCGCGCGTATGCGCCGGGCGTGCCCATCTGCATCGATCTCGGCGCCCACTCGACAAAGATTGGGCTCGCAAACGCGGCCGTACCCAACAACGTGTTCCCCAGCATCGTGTCCCGCTGGCGTGACCGCAAGATCTCGCAAACATTGACGATTGTGGGCAACGACGTATTCCGCGATTCCTCCGTCAAGCTGGCAATGAAAACGCCGTTTGACGGGCCCATGATCGCCAACTGGGACTACATCGAGTACATGCTCGACTACTCGTTCGAGCACCTCGGCGTAAACTCCTCAGGAGGTGTGGACAATCCGGTAGTGATGACAGAGGCCATGGGCGCGCCGCACGTGTTCCGCAAGAACATGTACCAGTTGTTGTTCGAGGCCTACAATGCGCCGACGGTCGCGTTCGGGCTTGATTCGCTCTTTGCGTACCACGCAAACGGGGGGCGCACGGGGCTTGTGGTAGGCGCGGGCCATGAGCTGACCAGCATTATTCCGGTGGTGCAAGGACGCGGGATCCTCACCCAGGCGAAGCGCATCAACTTCGGCGGCCACCAGGCGACAACCTACCTCAGCTCGTTGCTCACGTTGAAGTACCCGTACTTTCCCACAAAGATCACCGCGCAGCAGGCGGAGTATCTCGTGCACGACCATTGCTACGTTTCGCCAAACTTCCACGAGGAGATTAAGACGGCCCTCGACCCGGACGTGCTCCAGACCCTTGACAGGGTTATTGAGGCGCCGTTTGTGGAGATTGCCAAGGTTGTCAAGTCCGAGGAGGAGTTGCAAAAGGAGGCAGAGAAGCGTCGTGAGGGGGGGAGACGGCTCCAGGAACAGGCCCAAAAGTTGCGTTTGGAGAAGCTTGTTCAGAAGGAGAAGGACTATGCGTATTACATCACGGTGCGTGCGAAAATGGAGACTGCAAGCAAGCGCGACGTGCAGAACATGCTCCAGGGCGAGGGGTTTGAAGGAGAAGCGGACTTCAAGAAGTACATGTACAACCTCGAGCGGTCGTTAAAGCGGTCGCGCCAGGGCGACTTGGGCGACGTGGAAGAAGAGACGCCGACATTCCCGTTGGTAGATATCCCGGATGAGCAGTTGTCGGAGGAGGAGATTCGCGAGAAGCGCAAGCAGCGGTTGATGAAGTCGAACTACGACGCACGCGCACGCGCAAAGCTCGAGAAGGAAGAAGAGAAGCGGCTCCGCGACGAGGAGATCCGTAAGGACAAGGAGTGGCGGGAAAGTGACTTGGACGGCTGGGTGGCTGCGCGCCGCGCGCGCTTAGGCGAGTTGATCGCGAAACACCAGGTGCGTGTAAAGATACAGCGCGAAGGCAAGGACCGCAAGTCAAAGGCGTCGCAGCAGCGCATGAAAAATATCGCATCCCTCGCTGACGATGCCGACGCGAACGCGGGAGGTACCAAGCGCAAGCGCGTGACCAACAGCGCCACCATCGACAACGATCCTAACGACACGTTCGGTGCCAACGACGCCGACTGGGCCGTGTACCGTGATATCAACTCTGAGGCCGTTGGTGCGGACAACGAGGAGGTTGAGGAGGAGGAGCGCGAGGAGTTGCTCAAGATTGAGCGTGAGTTGCTCGAGCACGATGTCCAGTTCACCCAGGCCGACACCTTCGAAGCGTCGTTCGATTGGAAGAACTCCACCTTGCACAAGTTTCTCCGCGGGCCGAGCGCGTTTGATATCGAGGATGCACACCACCAGCACCAGGTGCACCTCAATGTGGAGCGCATCCGTGTCCCGGAGATCTACTTCCAGCCGTCCATCGCCGGACTCGACCAGGCGGGGGTGTGTGAGATTTCTGAGGACATTGTGCTTCGGCGCATGCCTTCATGTGGTTTCCTGGGAGATGCGGACGAGATGGTGCGTGATGTGTTTTTATGCGGCGGACCGGTGTTGACCCACGGGTTTGAGACCAGAATGCGGAATGAGTTCACCAGCTTTCTTCCTAGCGGCGCTCTGTTGCGGATCAGGACTGCGAATGATCCGGTTTTGGACGCCTGGAAGGGTATGGCGCAGTGGGCCAACGGTGCGGGCGCGACGTACGTCACGAAGAAGGAGTACGAGGAGATGGGATCGGAATATATTAAGGAGCACAACTTGGGGAACCCATGTCTTATTTAGGTGTTAAAAATAAATAAAAAACCTTAGAACAGTTAAGAGGAGAGT
>NW_017566838.1:1376926-1517124 GCF_001661335.1 Babjeviella inositovora NRRL Y-12698
GGAATAAAGTGAAGAAATTCAGCCGCGGAACAGGCACAATCGAGCCTCAGGTATGCTCCGTATACGTTATAAAGCTTAAAGCTGAAAGAGGTTTACTAGGGGTTGTGCAAGGTTAGAAGCTTTCGTCTATCAGTGTAAAACAAATCGACAATCAATGGTATTGAATACCCTTGGTGTAGAGATTTCAGCTTGCGAAATCTAGGAAAAAGTTATAAATCATCGAAGTGTCATAACCTATTGGTTATTCCAGACCAAAATCTGTACTAGAATAGAATTTGTAACAAGCACGCGTGAGTGGTATATGAATAGCACTATGTCTTCTCAGTCTCTATATATCCTCTCGGTCTTTATATATCCTCTCAACCTTTTAAATCTCACATATCCACTTTTAAGCTCATTTCTTTCACTCCACCAAAATTATGGCATTTAATGGCGGACTGAAATGTGTATGGAACGCCTGCACACGCGCCCATGCCCTGACATGCACCTTGGTGAATCAGGTAAAAGGTCAATACGCTGCAAGCGTGAAAAATCCCTGCGACATACAGGTGACAATCCTTTGTTTCCCTGAAAGTTGGAACATCGAACTATTAACAGACTATTCTCTGTTTTCGAAATATCCACCATTTCCAACGTCATGGATATCTCGTTGTACCTCCGCGTGAAACCCTCGCCCGAGGGAGGCGACCCCATTTTCCGCACTACCAACGACGACTTGATTCTCGGCGACTCCCAAGAAAAGTATGCATTTGAAAAGATCTTCCGCGGTCCTGCCTCCCAGGATAATGTTTACCAAAATACGGTCGCAAATTTGGTTCGAAAGGTGCTCACCCAGCGGGAAGATGCGTGTTTCGTGGCAATGGGGCCGTCCAACAGTGGAAAGTCCTATTCGATGTTCGGAACTACTGCCGAACCGGGGATTTGTTTCCAGAGCTTGAGGGACATTTTTACGCATCAGGAAGGATCGCTGGACCGGCTGATGGTTAGTTTATCCATGTTTGAACTCCACAATGACTTCATCCGAGACCTCTTCACCAACGAAATCACACCCAAAACCAACAGGGAGATCTACACCGGTCCAGACCACAAGATTAGATGCAATGTTTCGAAGAAAGTAGCGGAGAGCTATGCTGAGAGCGTAGAATTGGTCCGCCGAGGTTTGGTCCACCGCTCCATGGCTGCCACCGCCACCAACCCTTACTCCTCGCGGTCCCATTGCTTCATTCAGATCGACCATGTGCGGTTTAACCCAGGTCCCAGTACTAATTTCCGCCACAGCGATAGCGTAATCTTTGAAAAACACCCCGTTTCTCCTCCCAGCTCCATCGCCAGGTTGACCATTGCTGACTTGGCAGGAAACGAGCGGACAAAGTTAGCCGAAACCTACGGAACCACCCTCAAGGAAGGGGCCTACACCAATACCACATTGTCCGAGTTGGGCAGAGTGTTGGAAATGGCCAGTACTCGGCGGCGCGTGTCCGCACCGGCGATCCGCAACTCCAAGTTGACCCGACTTTTGTTCACGGACTTGGTCAACCCGCTTGTGCGGTCGTCGCTTGCCTTGATGGTAAATCTTGATCCGCAGGGGGACGTTTCCACCGTCAGCCAGTGCCTTCGGTTTATTTGGCCATTGAAGTGCCTGGGGGCATTGGCTAGATTACCGTCAGCCAGCTGTGAGACCCCCATCCCCGTGGACCCGTCTAGCGCTGGAAAGATAGTTGAAGCCGAGTTACGGGTTACTGAGCTGGAAAATACGAGACTTTTGGCGGAATGTGTACAACTTAGAGCGGAAAACACCCTTCTTAGAGAGGAAAACATTTTGTTTGAGAGCAGGCTCTTGGACTTGGAACGCGTCACTCGGATAAACGTGGGCGAACACTACGATCTTCTTATTGAAAGGTTGAAGAACGAGTATGAGTCGCACAGATTCAAGCAGGAGGATAACTATACAAAGGAATCGGATAAAAAATTGGAGCTGCTTTCAAAATACTACGAGAAGAAATTGGCCGATATGGGCGAGGAACACGAACGGCTCGAGGGCGAATTAGAAGAAGCGAAGGGTGAAATGGAGGTGTTGGTGTTAGATAAGCAGATTGTTGCGGAGGAGGTGGACTACTACAAGCTCAAGCTTGGGTTTACAGCCGACGAATTGGCTTCGTTAGGGGAAAAGCATGGAAAGCTTGAGGCTGAAGCAGCAGAGGTGGTGGCGAAGTACGACACGCTTAAATCGTCAATAGAGGAATTGACGGTGTTTAAAGAGAAGTATGGGCCTTTGCATGACAAACACGAGGCATTAACGATGGCCTATGAGACCATGGTCAAAGCGCAGGTGAAGGAGAGAAATGCCAAACTGGACTCTGAAGCCAGAATGATACAGGCCCTTGGGGATTCCCGTCGTGAGAGCTCTGAGCTAAAGAGAAAGCTTGAGTCTCAGGATGCGAATTTGAAATCCATTCAAGCGGAATTAGATGAGTTGAAAAATTCAGAAGTGAAAGGTGCTAATTCTGAGACGGTGACTAGCCCGTCCAAGAAGGACAATGAAAGTGTTCAAAAACCAGTACAGTGGAAGGTTGCAAAGTTCAAACGGCCAACCGAAGCACAGGCCATGGAACACCTCGATAACTACCCTAAGGACAAGAGGGCCATTGCAAAGCTGATTCTTGCGGAAGCAAAAGAAAACATATCCCCAGCCAATGCAGCCAGTGTCTTGAAGCACCAACGCGACCCAAGTAGCTCGGATAAACATGGGTCTAAGAAGCGCGTGCTTGCCCGTAAACGCGGTAATTCCAAAAATGAGAAGGACATTTAAGACTGGCGGAGTCATACCCTTTTACGAATTATGAACCATATGCATTGGAAGTTAAACTGGCCACAAAACGGCACTTAGATCCGTATAGTGAGATGCAATAAATGATTATCGTTCCACTGGCTTGTAATTATGACCTGCCCGTTTATCACCATAGCCTCTATTTTATTACAGTAGCAGCTGGAGGGCAGTAAATCTTAGGGCTGCGCCGTTCCTTCAGTGCGCTGTTTAGTTGCAGGAGCATTCCATTATATTTTTTTTTCAGCTTGAGATGCCATCGGCCTTTTGCTTAGCCTCGCCAACAAGCAATATATAATGGTCGGTGAAAAACATAGCCCCAGTGAGGAGGAGAGCGACTTTCCGTCGCACTTGGAGAACGACATCGACCCAAACGAGAAGTTGGACAACCCGATCTCCATCATGTTGGTGTGGGAGAATCCAGACAAAGAGGAAGGCAACGAGATGACAGATATTGCATTGCCGGGTGTGCAAACGTTCCAGGAAATGAACGATTTTTTTGACCAGTTTGACGAGGTAGTTGCCATTCCGAACGAGGGTAACATCAAGTACGACGTGGGCAGCGACGGGTTGGTGGTCATTGTGGTGCAGACCCCCGAAATCAGATTGCAAGTCACTGAGTTTATCGACAAGTTCAAGTCTGAGCATAAGGAATCTGAATAAATTTGAGGATATTGAGGGATAACCCGATGGAGGGACTAACTCTCGTAGATGGAACGTCAAGTTTGTCGCCACCAACTGGCTCGAGTTTTGTAATCTGCCTACATTTATAGATGGTGGAATATACCCTAGAATAAAGCGCACTATCTGTCAGAGGAGTCTATTCTCGGATGATCGGGCAACAGCCAGATTAAACCCAGAGATTTTGAGGATTGGCTGATTAGAAATGGTCTGTCATAGGCCAGCCTCCAACAACACTATCAGTGAAACCCCCACACTGGTTATTTATATTGATTATTTATACTGGTTATTTATACTGGTTATTTACACATTTCTTTATAGAATCGATAAAGGTTTCATGAAGTCGAGTAAACCCATGTTAGTAACACATCCGTAGTGCTCTGTCATGACTGTCTGCAGCGGTGGTGCGCCACGCCTACACCCCCCATCGACGTGTGCCTACCGCTCGCCACTACTTCAAAACGACCAACGCAATTGTCTCCTCCCCACTCCATCATTCATCATTATCACACAATGGAAGGTACCGAGATCCCACGCATTCCCGACTTCAAGCTCTCCGAACAGGTGTTCGTGTTGGCGAACCCCAATGCCATCGCCGATGCCAACCGTCCACAGAAGCAGCAGCAAATAGCTGCGAGCGTATTAGCCGCCGTCACGGAGAACAACTTGGGCCCGTACTACAAACACATTTCAGAGGAATTACCGGCGTTTTTCCCGTTCGACGCACAGTTGCACGCGCAATTGAATGCCGCAAACGAAGAGCAGATTGCCGAGTTGAAGCAGACGCTCAAAGAGGTGGAGGACGAAGACAAAGGTGAGATGGAGACGTTGAACGGGTGGATCAAGCTCGGGAACTACTACGCCGAGATCGGAGACAAGGCCAATGCCGTTGCCACGTTGAAGAAGGCGCAGGAGTTGGCGCCCAGCACTGGGATCAAGATTGACATCTTGTTGACCATCACGCGGGTCGGCTTCTTTTTCAACGACTATCCGTTTGTGCTCTCGCACTTGAACGAGATCAAGCTGCTCAGTGAGAAGGGTGGCGACTGGGAGCGCCGCAACCGCTACAAGACGTACTTGGGGCTCTACCACCTCGCCACCAGAAACTTTGGTGAGGCCACGAGCTTGTTGATTGATTCCTTGGCAACCTTTACATCCAGCGAATTGATTGACTACGACCAATTGGCGCAGTTTGCAATCATCGCGGGTCTCTTGTCCTTGGACAGGCCGGAGTTGAAGAAAAAGATTATTGACTCGCCGGAGATCTTGGCCATCTACTCGTCCGCCCTGCACTTGGAACCATTGATCAGCTTGACAAACGCGCTCTACATCTCCGAGTACCCCGTATTTTTCCGTTTGTTGATGGACACGAATGATACCTTAGTCTTGCCGTCAAAGTACTTGTTCCACCATTCGAACTTCCTTTTGAGAGAGATCAGGGTTAAGGCCTACTCCCAGTTATTGGAGAGCTACAAGTCATTATCGTTAAACTCGATGGCGCAACAGTTCAGCGTGTCTGTCGCCTTCTTGGACGAGGACTTGTGCAAATTCATTCCGAACAAGAAGTTGAACTGCGTAATTGATAAAGTCAACGGCATCGTCATCACCAATAGACCGGACAACAAGAACAACCAGTACCAGGCGTTGATCAAGAACGGTGACCAATTGTTGACCAAGTTGCAAAAGTACGGCGCGGCCGTCAAGTTGAGCGGTGCCGAGAGGATTTAGACGTAAAACGAATCGATGTAAATTATATGTAATTTGAATTCTGCAAAAGCCAGTGGTCCTATTGGAAGATGGCTTGGGGTCTAAGTATAGTCAGCTCTTGATCTTGTATGAAACGCGTTAGGTGTCGAGGCTCTGTGAGCGGCTGAAAAAGTGTTTGATACGTCTTTTGGGTAACGTATAGATAATGGGGTGTAGTCAGGTTTACGATGCCTTTAAGCTGCCCACCCCCAACGAGACTAGTGATCTCCTTGAAGGGATCTCTGGTATGAAGGAAGCCCAATTGTCAAATAAAGCTCGCAGTTCGAACCAAATACCCAAGACACTCCAATCTACACTTAACCATATACCAGTGGCACCAGTGATTACACCTTGACCACAAACTTATTTTGTATTCAATCCTCCGCACAGCTATCTTAAATCCTTCACCTATACGATCAAACGGTTCTTCTGTCACTCAAATACCTCACGACCGGACCCAAGCCGGTGATTTCGGTCAACTGGTCATACCAGTTCAAAATAACACCACTGTTGACGCTGCCCGCCAAGCCCTGGTTCATAATCTTGTACAAATACTTCACCAAATTGTCCTGCTGGGCCTTGTCCAACTGCAGAACAATGTCCTTGATGTCATTCACATTCTTGTTGTAGACCAACACATCCGAAAGCGCCTTAGCGTAGGCATCCTTCTCGGAATCGCTGTTACCATACGGCGGTTGGGTCAAGGCCAATCTCAACGCCTCAACCGGCTGTCCCGTGGACTGTAACAGGAGGATTTTCTGCTGGATGGTCTGAAGCTGGTTGGCGGGAATAGCCGCAATATTCGGCTTTAAGTCTTCAGCCGTCAACTTTGAGTCGGTGTTCAAGGCGTCAATGTCAATTCTTCTCCAGTCTTCCATTATAGTGTAGTTCGTAAAGATTTAGGGAGGGTGGAAGTCTTATCCAACATGACTTTTAGGAAGGAGGCGCGGAAGATGAACGAGTTGGGTGAATGCAGGATATACACTTGAGGTAGGCTTACAGTCAATGGGTGAGGTTGTGCTCTTAACCATTGTCAATTAATAAGTACTGACAACTCATAGTGCGAGAAACTGATGGTTGATTAGTTTAGGGGTAAAAGTGCTACCAGTGGTCAGAGCAATGTTCAGAAAGAACACTAAGTATGATACTATGGATGTCTGCACTTTCTCCACTCGGTAATGTTGCGGGGTATCGTATTCTCTGAAAGATGGATTACGTGGATACCAGAAGCTACTGGATAATGTCCATTTCCATGAATTGCACTATGCAACGCTTGATGAAAGCCCCGATCTTACTGGTGACTTCTGGTAGCCATGGGCAGAAAATTATGGGCAGAAAGTTATAGACAACCAGCCATTGCAGTTTTCGCAAGCTAGAGCTTATATCCCAGCCCCATAATCGCCAGTTTTAATTACTTTAATAGCAATACCTAAACAGGTCCGTACACTAGAAACGTCTCTGTGTTTTCACGATGTGACATGCAACAGGTTGGCTAGTCTCCTAGAAACGATCTCTGCAAGCCAAATACTCCTGTCCGGTTCTTGACTTTAAGTATATTAGGGTATGTACATTACATCTACATGGCTGCCTATAAGTCTCACGGGTTTTTAATACCATGAGCTCTGTTAGTACATCTTCCAATGAGGATCCTTGCGCTGATGCCGTACGCGGTTTTTCCGAGCACGGCATCACGAGCCGACACCCCCAACGAACGGCCGACCTTCGAATTCATAATTTACCCGAGCGGAGAAATTCATACGCGTGGAGCGCAAGCCTTCCCGATCGAGCTCCCGATTCCTGGTTTTACAGGTTAAAATTCAGAACGTAGCCGAATTCATTAAGCGATTACACTTTAGACAACCACTTAAATGGAGTTTAACCGTCAAAACATCCTAATCCTAGTCAAATAAAGCTACCCCGGAAAATTCAAGAGCATGGCTAACTCGACGCGGTTGGAACTAGCTCTGAGTCAGTGTTCTGGGTGATCCCTTTTCCGGACGCATCATCACTATGGTCCTCTATTGTTACGGGAGGTCCACCCTTTCCCCTCACAGCAAAAAGTATATTTAGCGGCCAGTCCCGCCTATATCGTAGACGCCCGCTTAAAACTAAATTCTTTCCACTTGTAATATTACACAATCACGATGGTTCACTTAGGCCCTAAACCCCCAGCTGCCAGAAAGGGCTCCATGACGGATGTCCCAAAGGAATTGATGGACCGCATCGACCACTACCGCGAGATCTTCACTGTGTCGCCAGAGCAGATGCGCGAGATCTCCGACCACTTTGCTGCCGAGTTGGCCAAGGGCTTGTCGAAGGAAGGTGGAAACGTGCCAATGAACCCAGGCTGGGTCTTGGACTTTCCTACCGGCAAGGAGACCGGCGACTACCTTGCCATCGACCTTGGTGGCACCAACTTGCGGGTGGTGCTTGTTAAGTTGGGCGGCAACCGCGACTTCGATTCAACCCAGTCCAAGTACGCGTTGCCAGACAACATTAGAACCGCGTCCGCTGATGAATTGTGGAACTTCATCGCCGACTGCTTGAAGAAGTTTGTGGATGAAGAGTTCCCCCACGGCGTGGAGGACGGCAAGCTCTTGCCGTTGGGCTTCACCTTCTCCTACCCCGCCACGCAGCACGCTATCAACGTGGGGATCTTGCAGAGATGGACCAAGGGGTTTGATATTGCCAACGTCGAAGGGCACGATGTGGTGCCAATGTTGCAGGCGGCAATTGAAAAGCGCAGCATCCCAATCAAGATTGTTGCTGTAATCAACGACACCACTGGGACTTTGGTTGCGTCCGCCTATGCCGACCCTGAGGCCAGGATGGGCTTGATCTTCGGGACGGGGTGCAACGGTGCCTACTACGATGTCTGTGGTGACATTCCCAAGTTGGAGGGCTGCTTGCCGGATGATGTTTCGCCTGAGACCCCGATGGCGATCAACTGCGAGTACGGTTCGTTCGACAATGAACACAAGGTGTTGCCAAGAACGAATATTGACGTCCAGATCGACGCAGAGTCGCCAAGACCTGGCCAGCAGGCGTTTGAGAAGATGATTTCCGGCTACTACTTGGGCGAGGTATTGCGCTTGGCGCTCGTGGAGGTTTGCGAGATGGGTTTGATCTTTGAGAACCAAAACTTGGAGAAGTTGCGCCTGCCGTTCTACTTGGACGCGTCGTATCCGTCCCGGGTCGAGCAGGATCCGTTTGAGAACTTGAGTGACACTGAGGACTTGTTCAAGAACGAGTTAGGAATTTCCACGACCGAGCCAGAGAGAAAGTTGATCAGGGCTGTATCGGAGATGATCGGTACTAGAGCTGCAAGATTGGCTGTCTGTGGGATTGCCGGGATCTGCAAGAAGAGAGGCTACACTACTGCGCACTGTGCCGCTGACGGCTCGGTCTATGAAAAGTACCCTGGGTTCAAGGAGAGAGCTGCTAAGGGGCTTAGAGATATTTTCCAGTGGGAGACTGCGGAGGACCCGATTGTGATTGTCGCGGCCGAGGATGGTTCCGGTGCTGGTGCCGCCATCATTGCCGCGTTGACCGAGAAGAGATTGGCCGTGGGGAAGTCTGTGGGGGCGAGAAAGTAGACGAAAAACTATAATAGCACTGGCTGAAGGCGAGGGCCGTAGCGTTACGAATAAACCTTTAGAGCAATTTGTGTAACAGAAAGAAATGGTATACTGGAGTGGGTACGTCTGAATAGAGCCCTGCACTGTCTCAGGTGCGCACTTTCACTACGATACGTAGGTAGCGTACAAAGGCGTTGAGGTTTGTGGATGGCTAATTGAAATTCAGGAATATGGGACTTTCCATCTCGAAGCAACTTAACCGTGAAAAATGGGCATTCTCTTGAAAGGCACATCGAATGCGTGGGATAGAAGTTTATCCGGTGTACCTTAGGACATATCAGTGACATTTATTTTGATCAGTTATAACTATTAGGTCCATTAAAGCTTAATACGCCAGCGGTAAGCCCAAGATTCTATAGCTATTGTTAAAGTTTCTAGTTACCATCATATCTTCCCCACTCGGTCGGTCTGTAAAATGTACCAAGCTATACAAACTAAAAAGATACCCACTCTGGGGCCATTAAGAGAGCTTCCCTGACTGAATTAAAGCCATTTGTTCCTACAACTATACTTCAATAAATAACTTCGACTCTAAAGAGGAAAAAATGGTCCCTAGCAGGATCGAACTGCTGATCCCCGCGTTATTAGCACGATGCCTTAACCAACTGGGCCAAGGGACCAAATCAATGACTGCTTTGAGATTATACATCTAACACCTTAGAAGTCCGATCCTAGCCCTGAAGCAAATTATATTTGTCGATTATCTTGAAGAGTATAAAAAAGATTAAACTCTCTCTGTTACATCATTTTTCAGCTACAAATAATAGGCTCGAGTCACCTCACAAAAACCGCTTGAACAAACACTTCCAAAACTCCTGTATATAACCTAGACTAATCGCACTTCATTGAGATACTAGGGCTCGCTGCACCCCGGTCGTGCACCGCCTAGCCGGACAGACACAATCCATTTGACATAAGCGACAAGCGAAACGCACCCTTCCTTAAAACCCTCCCTGACATCTCTTTCTGACATCTTTCCCTACAAACTCTTCCAGACTATCTCCTGGAACCCCTCTCTACCAACTCTTTCCTATCCTGCAAGATATTCATGCACCCAGAAGAGGAAGAAACATTGGCGCAGTCGCTTACCGCGATCGTAGACATAGGTCCCAACGGGGTCCGCTTCTCCATCTCGTCGCTTGCGCCATACCACGCGCGGATCATGCCGTGCCTCTACAAAGACAAGATCATGGCGGTGCTTTTCCAGTATGTGATCGCCAGTGATACGGCCGAGCACCGCGACCTCAGCATCCCCGCGGAGACGATCAGCGACGTGGTGCGCTCGATGGTGCGGTTCAAGCTCACATGCGAGGATTTTGGCGTGGACACGGACAAGAACGTGAAGGTGGTGGCGAGCGAGATGAGTACGTACACACCGAACGCGCCAGACTTTTTCCGCCGCATCACGGAGATCACCGGATGGCCCGTGGAGGTCATCTCGCGCCACGACGAGGGCATGATGTACGCATTCGGCGCCGCGAGTTCCATCACGCGCAACAAGGGCTTGCTCCTCGACTTGAGCGGTGGGTCGCTCCGCTTGGGCTGGATCTCCATCGATCACAAGACCGGTCCGGTGGCCGTGAGCCCCACGCCTTTGGTGTTGCCGTACGGCTCCGCCACGCTTACCAAGACGCTCAACGAGGCGTGCGCACTTGGCAATGAAATAGCCGCACGCACGGCGTTGTACCGCGAGATCCAGGACACGTTCCGTGACTGTACCGAACACATCCAGCTTCCACAGGAGCTCTTCCAAGCCAACGAGGGCTTTGAGTTGTTCACGTGTGGCGGTGGATTCCGCGCGTTGGGCCACTTACTTCTCGCGGAGGACAAGGACAATCACCCCATCTCCACCGTCATCAATGGCTACGAGGTACCGTTCACAGATGTGCAGAACATGGTGGACTACTTGTTGTTGAAGAAGACCGTCCCGCACCCTGACCGCGCGATCTTCAAGCTCAGTGACCGCCGCCGCGCGCAGTTGCCGGCCGTAGGCTTTCTCTTGAGTGTGCTCTTTGAGTGTCTCCCGCCGATTAAGACCGTGCACTTCAGCGAGTGCGGCATGCGCGAAGGTATGCTCTACAAGTCGCTTCCGCTTGAGCTATTGAGCCAAGACCCGCTTATCACCGCGACAAACCCGTACCGGCCACTTCTCGTGGACAAGTACCTCAAGCTCCTCGAGAAAGCGCTCCCCGTAGAGGTCATCCCCGACGAGATCCTCCACTCGCTTGCGCCTGCCTTGTGCAACATTCTCTTTGTCCACTGCTCGTACCCGAAGGAGGTGCAGCCGACGGCAGCATTGCACATCGGCACCAGTGGCATTCTCCTGGGCTGCCACGGGCTCAGCCACCGACAGAAGGGCTTGATCGGCATTGCATGCTGCGAGCGCTGGGGCGGCGATATCTCTACCAACGAGCAGGTGTTCTACGAGAAGTTGTCGCGCATGATCCTCAAGAGCGGCGAAGAGCCCGAGATGGAGTTGATGATCTACTGGTCTAAGTACATCGGGCGGCTTATGTTTGTTTTGTGCGGCATCTACCCTGGTGGTAACATCCGCCATGGCGCCATTCACTTCGATGTGCAGCCCTACAAGAGCAAACGGCCTGGTGACGCGCCGACCGACCCCCAGAGCACTGCACGCGAGGAGGACGATATATTGGGCGTGGACAAGTTGAACCAGCTCGCGCTCTACGACTTGCCGGATAACAGCAAACGCCACTACAAGATCTGCGTGAAGATCCGCAAGAATGATATCCAGATCTCGTCCGCCACCGTCAAGACCCGTTTGATTGAACTTCAGAAGTACATGAGACTGTTGAACAAGGAGAGCAAAGCCATGCACAAGTGCAAGATCGAAGTCAAGTATGCGTCGGAGAAGGCCTAAGTGATATGAGTAATGTACGAACCAAGTTAAGATTTATAGCGTAGCCGTGGGTATGATAAGGGTCAGTTTCCGCAGTTTAGACCGCCGTAAGGATAAGCTGATTATGAGCATGTAGCATGCAACGGTAATTGTTCTTGGTTTTCAGCAGGGGCAGTCCAGAGCCTACGTGCTTTGCTATAGCAGATTTCACTCGCCGCTACCGACTGAACTCCAAGTTTTCCAAGAATGCAGATCTCCTTCTCACATCAGCTAGAAAAAAATAACAACGACGGATATTGAAACAGGATAAATTCAACTAGAAGTACGCTCATACCAGTATAGTCAGGTAGTACCGACCACACCGAGGATCTCAAATAAGCAATACAAGCCAGGAGGTTCTGCAACAAAAAAACGGTTAAAGTTGTTGTACAATCCACACTGTAGGTCCCAAAAGGTTTAATCTACGCAAGGTGATTATAATCATAGTTAGTTCTCTCATACATCGAAGTTTCAAAAAAAAAACTGAATGCGAAACCGCTTGATACTAACACATTTCGTGGTTCCCGTCTGATAAAAATCTCCTTTGCTACCTCACACATTGAACCAAACATGTGATAGTGTAGTAATTCTACCCATGAATATATCTCAGCATCCTATTACTGCTCCTTTCTATATATTATACACATTAACTCCTACTGCAGGTGCGACTCCAGAGCCACCGATGCCAATTCCGCGGTATCGGTATCACTTTATTTACAAAAACTTGGATTGCTGTTGAATCTGGCGCTGCCTTTGGGCCATTCGAGCCGATGGCTCTACTCTGGCACCACGCCAGCCGTAACGGAACCCGATTTCGTGGGCGAGAATCTCACCGCAACCCACCATGATCCCGTTAATGAACGGCAAGACCAAATTGATGCCGCATCTGACCAAGAACGCCAACACGGAAAACTCCTCCAGCTTTACCAAGGTGCCACTGGAGGGAACCGTGACAAAATTCTCATTGGTGTCGGAAAGGTACGAGATAGACTGGTTGTCGAATGGCGCCTCCTCTGAGTCTGAACCAAAAATGACCTTGTCGAGTTCGGTTGGGGCGTCGTCTGTGATGGCAGAGGGCTCGCTGGAGAAAGCCTTGATCTCCTGGTGTGCAGCATCCGCTATGTCCTGTAGGATTTCATTTGTAGCGGACATCGTAACTGTGAAGATGATTGATGGTATCTCCGTTAATCAGTTGTCAAGTTGCCTCTGCTTGTCATATACCGGATACATTTCGGTTTTACTCGAAGGCTGATTGCCCCAGTGGTAATTTCGCGGAAACATCTTATTCGCGAGATGGAAATTCGCAAAGTACAAAAATGTGGATTTTTGTAGTTAGCGATTCTAAACGTTGGTGCTCGGAAGACAAGGTTCCGAAGCCGAGGTGTGGGTGTTCTCCGTCTCGCTTGCGATCACTAGCTACCCCAGAACATGTAGATTTATATCCGAATTGTCTTTATAGTATACTGCTTAGGTTTTACTCCAAATACAATAAGAAATAGGTTTGTTGACCCGAGCCTAGACGGAGTCGTGTTGCGGTCCCCTGGTTTGAAAATTGTATTGACGTACTAGCATTTCTGAACGCAGGATAGAGAGGGGTAAATATTTCCTCCATTCCTGTATGAGATTTAAAAAAACTACCTCAGACTATACAAACTCATTGTGACAGTATTCCATTGTAACAATATTTCATTGTGACTATTCCATTATAAAATGTCCACCACTCACAGAATTGAGACCGATGCCTTTGGCGAGATCGCGGTGCCATCAGACAAGTACTGGGGCGCCCAGACTCAGAGATCCTTGCAGAATTTCGACATCGGCGGTGCCTCCGAACGGTTACCTGAACCATTGATCGTCGCGTTTGGAGTTTTGAAAAAAGCAGCAGCGGCTGTTAACTTAACCTTCGGCTTGGACCCGGAGGTTGCGCGTGCTATCCAGCAAGCGGCGCAGGAGGTGGTGGAAGGCTCTTTGTCGCTGCACTTTCCGCTTGTAGTGTTCCAGACTGGCTCCGGAACCCAGTCCAATATGAACGCCAACGAAGTTATCTCCAACAGAGCCATCGAGCTTTTGGGTGGTGTGTTAGGCTCAAAGAGCCCGGTTCATCCAAATGACCACTGCAACATGTCCCAGTCCTCCAACGACACCTTTCCCACCGTCATGCATATCGCCGCGGTCATGGAGATTGTCAGCAAGTTGTTGCCTTCTTTGACCGAGTTGAGAGATGCGTTCCAGGCCAAGTCGGACGAATTTTCCAGCATCATCAAGATCGGGAGAACCCATTTGCAGGACGCCACGCCGTTGACCCTCGGACAGGAGTTTTCGGGCTACGTTCAGCAGTTGACCAACGGGATCGCTCGCGTCGAGGCAACACTTCCTCGCTTGTCTCTCTTGGCACAGGGTGGTACGGCCGTGGGTACCGGCTTAAACACGCCGCTAGGCTTTGACACCGCCATCGCCGCAAAAATCTCTGAGCTCACGGGCTTGGAGTTCCGCACGGCGCCAAACAAGTTTGAGGCCTTGGCGGCCCATGACGCCATTGTTGAGGCCTCCGGTGCCTTGAACACGCTTGCTGCTTCGTTGTTCAAAATTGCAAACGACGTTCGGTACTTGGGGTCCGGGCCAAGATGCGGTTACGGCGAATTGTCGCTCCCAGAGAACGAGCCTGGCTCTTCCATCATGCCGGGGAAGGTCAACCCTACTCAGTGCGAAGCCTTGACCATGGTGTGTACTCAAGTGTTTGGCAACAATGCCACCATCACCTTTGGTGGCGCCCTGGGTCAGTTTGAGTTGAACGTGTTCAAGCCGGTGATGGCCAAGTGCTTGTTGTCCTCGATCAGATTATTGGCAGACTCCTGCAGATCGTTCAGAATCCACTGCGTGGTCGGCATCAAGGCCAACGAGGACAGAATTGCCAAGTTGTTGAACGAGTCGTTAATGTTGGTGACCGCCTTGAACCCGAAGATTGGATACGACAAAGCGTCGCAGGTGGCGAAGAACGCCCACAAAAAGGGCATCACATTGTTGGAGTCCTGTTTGCAGTTGGAGGTGATGAGCGAGGAGGAGTTCCACCAATGGGTCAGACCAGAGAAGATGATCGGCCCGAAACAGTAGGGATAGGTGATTCTAACGATTGCACGGGTACAAGTTTTTGTTATTTTTAACCTACAAATAATCCAGATTTGTGTTGGTCTCAACCCATGAGCAATGGCGCGTATTCAATACCATAAACTTTCACAGTTAGAAGGGTATTAGGTATGCTACTAGCATCAAAAGCGTAGCTATGTTTGCATAGGGTGATAGGAATGAGAAAACCCTTGTGACCGTCCTTTTGTAAGAAGTGCTACGATTATTTGCCATGCTGTATCCATCCTATATTGAACAATGGTTTTTCGTGTGTAGACCATAGAAATAACGCATGGAACATGACTATAGAAGGGCTGTGGAACTGTGGCGCGGAGTTCCATATGGATGAGCCATGCCTTGTGCGTGTACACGGACATAATTTCATATTGGTTGGTGGATTCCTAATATTAGTCGCACCTGCTTTACAGTTCAAAAAACAAGGTTAGACTACATGTTCCCAAGGTTTCGTGAGTCGGACAATGGTTGAAACACACAGTGATGATATATATCCAGATTTTGGACACAAAGGCAAAAGGTTCCATTTAAACTTAAATGCGGAACTAATCAGTATAACGCGGTCAGTACTTGGCCACATATAGCAAGCTATGGTCTGAGTGACGCATCGTTGGTATCCACAATTTAACTTCTAAAGTGTGGCTTTTTTGGCCCCTACATATCCTGACGTTCGGCGTTCGTGCTGCCCTATAGCCTAACTTCCCGCTTACGGCGTTTTCAGTGTTTTTTTCGGGCTTAGACCAATGACCTGCAAGTGCTTTCCACGCCACTGTATACCATGCCAAAGCCAACTAGACCGAGTGAATTCCTCCGTTCATGTTTGCAGTAATGTGCAAAGCCCAAAGTACTCAATTTATGTATATCGGGCAGGGTTACGTGAAATAAGGGGTGCAATAACGTGGACAACTAGCGTTAGAGGTTTGGGTGTATGACTATAAGCAGCCCATGGGAATTATGTTATCTGAACAGTGCCCAATACGCAAGCCCTCAGATAAGAACCGGCTATCAACTACGCGATTGCTAATATATGAGTTGTCACCCTGCGCTGAAACCTTATTCGCTCCCAGTCGGTGAGATGCTTGATAAAGTTTTCCGGAAGCTTTCTCATGGGCTTAATTGTACAGCAAAACCCCCCGTCCAATGCTTAGGCTTGTAAAAGAAAATTTGCCGGTGACGCAGGATCAATTTACAGCTTTTCGTCATGTCTCGTGATTTCAGGCTCTCATGAAGTGTACTCCTCCTAAATCCAGGCACTCCGAGGTTATGCATTCCTTCTTGGATCTGGAAGCTTGGCGTATCTACCAGGCTCTCGTCGTGGAATAACCTAAACAGGTCGCAGAATAGAACGTACGACTCTCGGCTTGGCCCTGAGAATTTTGGCATTATAAAACATGTCCGATACAGGGAACAGGATCCACGTGAGATAAGGAAATTTACTCCACAGCGGATAATTTATACTTTGTTCTATAATCAGTCATAGGCACTTTTTGAACTTTAAACAGACAAGGGGAGGGGGGAGGTGACTATACGAGTCAAACGCATTATCAGATGCGCTAAAAACATAGAACATCACTGACTAACCCGGTATAGCAGGGAACAGCGGGCCACTTTAAGATTTTTGGGCGTCGCCTTAGACGGCACCGTGTACCACAGTTAGGCCTCCACACTTATCTTTACGGGCCGGTGATAGTGGCGTCAGTGTAGGCTTCCACGATGTTTTACTCATACATCCGCTTACGTTTTGGATGGGTCCCTAAAATTAGCTCACATCCAAGGTTTGACAAACTGTGGCGGCGATAGCTCTATCACGTCGCTCTGTCCCGCTAGGGTATATATATCCTCCTCATCACTAAATGCGTGTAGAAAGCAGAAAATTATCGCCTCAACCTCAGGATGTCTGGCAAAGAAGCGATTTACGGCCCTCCAGAGACTGACGACTCCAAAGCCCAATTCAGCTCCACCAATGTTGATTTGTTGGAATCCGATGGCGTCTCGCAATCATCTCAGAGCAGACTTTCAGAAAAGCATGGAGTAGTCACCCGTGTCATAGAGCTCGACGATGTCTCCTTCGTCGAAGGAAACCCATCCGAAATGGACAACTCCCCGTATCCAGAAGTGAGGGCTGCGGTGACCACAGATATCGATGTAAATGTTCACCTCAATCACTGGCGAAGCTGGTTTTTGACAACGGTTTTCGTGATTGTTTTCAGCGGTGTCAATCAGTTCTTTTCCTTGCACTATCCTACCATCAGCATCGATTATGTCGTGGCCCAGGTTATCTCGTTTCCTATCGGTAAAGCGCTTGAAAAGTTGCCCGATATCCGGTTTCCGAGGGCGCCGTTTTTCAACTTGAATCCTGGCCCATTCACACCCCAGGAGCATGCGCTTTTGACCATTGTGGTTTCCTTGACCGCCTCCACCTCGTACGCGATGAACATCTTGATCGCGCAAACCAACTTTTACGACCAGGACTTAAATATTGGGTACCAGATCTTGCTTGTTTTGAGTACGCAGCTTTTGGGTTACGGGGCCGCGGGCTTGACCAGACGGTGGATAGTATACCCGGCCTCGATGACCTGGCCACAGTCTTTGATTACCTGCACGGTGTTCAACACCTTGTCCAAGTCCCTGTTGGGAGATAATCTCCAAGTTAGCCGGTTCAATATTTCACGTTACAGGATGTTTGCTATTGTGGGCACCAGTTCCTTTGTCTGGTACTGGTTCCCAGGCTTTATTTTCAAGGCATTGTCTTACTTCAACTGGGTGTGTTGGATTGCTCCAAAGAACATCGTGGTAAACCAAATCTTCGGGACCTCGTCTGGCTTGGGTATCATCCCAATCACCTTCGACTGGACCCAGATCACCCAGGCTTTGGGTGTGTCGCCTCTCGCCACGCCATTTTGGGTTGCTGCAAACACTTACGGTTCCGTGTTCCTCTTCTTTGTGATTGTGTTACCTTGCTTGTACTACACCAACACCTGGGATGCAAAGTATATGCCAATGATGAGCACCACCACTTACGACAACACGGCAAGCAAGTACAATGTTACCAAGGTCTTGGACAAGGATTTGGTGTTGAACAAGGCGGCATACAAAGCGTACTCACCTTTGATGGTTCCGTACTCCTACCTCTTGTCGTACGCCTTGAACTTTGCGGCTGTGTTATCCATTTTCACCCACACGTACTTGTACCACGGCAAAGACATCATGGGTAAATTGAGAAACTCCCAACACGGGGGGGAAGACATCCATAAGAGGCTCATGAACCGTTTCAACGAAGTTCCGGACTGGTGGTACGGCCTTCTCTGGGTCATCTCGGTAGGGTTGTCCTTCGCTGCTGTCTGTGGTTATCCAGGTCACACCCAATTGCCTTGGTGGGGTCTTGTTGTATCCTTGGGTATTACCTTTGTGGGCTTTATTCCGCAGGGCTTGTTGGAGGGGATTACCAACCAACATGTTGGGTTGAATATTGTTACCGAGTTGGTTGCTGGTTATATCTGGCCCGGTAAGCCGATTGCCAATATGATGGTGAAATTATACGGCTTCATCCCGATGAGACAAGGCTTGAATTTCTCTCGTGACTTGAAGTTGGGCCAGTACATGAAAGTCCCTCCTCGCACGATGTTTTTCATGCAAATTTGGGGCACCATCTGGGCCTGTCTTGTTAACGTTGGTGTTCAGCAGTGGATGCGTTTCCATGTCAAGGGCATTTGCTCTTCAAGCCAATCGGACGGGTTTACCTGCGCTCAGGGTAGAACAATCTTCAATGCTTCCATTATTTGGGGTGCGGTGGGGCCTAAGGAGTTGTTCTCTCTGGGCAAGAGATATAACGCCATCATGTACTTCTTCCTCATCGGAGCTATTTTCCCAATTTTCACCTGGTTACTCTGGAGACGGAACCCTACTAAGTGGTACGGGAAGATCAATGGACCGGTGTTTTTCACTGGCTCGGGGAACATCCCCCCATCCACTCTTTACAATTACTCGTTGTACTTTGTGACGTGCTATGTGTTCAATTCCTACATTAAGGACAACTTCAAGAAGTTCCACACAAAGTACAATAACGTTATTAGTGCCGGGTTTGATGCTGGTGTCGCGTTGTCGATTATCATCATTTTCCTCTGCGTTGTATACCCAGGAGGGAAGTTAAACTGGTGGGGTAATACCGTTTACCAAAAAACCTTGGATTATGAGTATGCCCCATTCTATACTTTGAAGAAGGGCCAGACGTTTGGTCCAAAAGAATGGTAGTTTTATATCAATGTATATGTTAAGCCCGATAGGAATGGATTTTTTATTTTAAACATGAATTACAAACTGTAATTATATATGTATATTGTATATATATACAAATAAACATATCGCATTCAAACGTTAATGCATATACGGATTAATATAAATTGGAAAAACAGCACTAGTTAATTCGGCAAACTTGATCAATACCAGAATATTCTGGGGCCGTTATGTCATACTTTTTGGAGATCTCAGCACTGATAAATCTCCCACCCAAGTAGTGGATCCCCGTAAACCTCAAAGAACAAGGTTTTGGAGCTGTAAGGCTTACTAGCATTGAAGGTTGAATGGAGATGTCGTGCACCGGACCCTCATCAACATTCCACCCAGAGGGAATATCAACACTCACAATCGGCTTGTCGAATTCGTTTCTGATCAACATGTCAATTATAGACCCAAAGGGCTCTCTGATTGGCGGACTGAATGAGAACCCAAAAATGGAGTCAACCAAAATATCCGCTTTCAAAACAACCTCTTTGAATCCGTCGTCGTTGATGGATGTCTTGACTTCAGGAATCTTAAACAGCGCCAATTGGGTCTGAAGGGACTCGAAAAGGGGTATTTTCCTATTCTGCTTCGGATAGTAGTATGAAGGATTATATCCTAGCAACTTTAAATGTCTGCAAGCTACAAGCCCATCGCCCCCATTGTTGCCAGGGCCAACGAGAAACAAGACATTGGGGTGGGACTCTGGAGGATACGTCTTGTAGATAGCCTGAGCAACGGCAAGTCCCGCAAGCTCCATCAACTGGTCAAGAGAGTAGCCAACTACTGGCGACATTAGCTCGACATCAAGGGCTGCGGCTAGCTTGGAAGAGAGAACCTAGAGATTTTAGTATTGACCAGCGGAGCGTAGGTCCAGGCAGGCACGATCTGTATACTAACTTTAAAAGACATGGATACTACATTGGGTACTTGGTAAAATTTGAGTAGCTCTCTGGGCTCGTCGCAATGTAGAGTCATGGCTGCACCGTTCCTCAAGCCTGCGGCTGCTAACAAATATACATCACGTGATTAAAATCACTGGTAGTTTTGGTCGAATATTAGGGTGTTTCAATTTTTAATATCTCGGCAAAATACTAGATGAAATTAACACGCAAACTATGATTTATGCAATATATCTATTACACAGATTTTGGGCTTAATAACCTTCTACGTAACGTTCCCTAAGCAATAGCGCTCTTCCGTGTCATTCATATACGCTTGCATGAGGCATACCAAAATATCTCCCTTTAGCGTTCCACCAGCCACATGTACTTGCATCATAAAATCTCACTATAGACACCAGATAATGCTCAGTCTTGCAACATGCAGTGATACCGTAAATCCTGACAGGCACTTAACACATCATCACGACTGTTTCCGACCCCTTGAAACCTTTGGTAAATACTCTTCAAGGACTCCTGTAGGGTATACATGTACGTCAAGTGATTCTCCCTCGCTATTTCATCCGGTTCACTGGAAAAGCTAGTCTTGCTAGGGGTGTGTTTGCAATTCCTGATAATTCCAAATACTACCGACATGGTTTCTCGTAAAATACTCTCACATAACATGGTGAGCGTAAAGGATCCAGACAGCTGCTTACCAATGGCCCCGATAAGCCTCTTCATGGCTGAGGAAATTATCCGCTCCAATTGTCTCTTTGAGAAGGCACAATCTTTTGGAGACGAAACCGGCATGACAAGCAATGGGAAGTCCATTAACAGCATGTGATTATCCGCCATTTCAACTTGTTGGGGAATAATCGAACTAGTACTCACCAGATCCAAGGGGTAAAAAATACTTTCATCCCATTCCCTATCTTCATGCGTCATCTTGAAATTTGCACAGACCGAGCTATGGGAAACTGCCTTAGACAAGCATGTAAAGCTAAAGTTGAGCAATTCAAACCGCCGGAACTCCTCAGTGAACAGCCTTCCCTGGGGGATGAGGCTTTTAGTTTGCAAGCGCATTTGAATCAGAATCGTCTTGTTGGTACGTTGATGCAAGTCATTCACATTGAACTCAAGGTGTCCAGTGTCGAATTCAACAAACTCCCCATCGTTTTCCACCTTACTGAATCGGAAAATCTCTGGAAATGCCGATTCAAGCTTGATCCTGACTTGGGGTATTAATATTTGCTGGATTCCGACCAAAAAGTCGTCCAACCCAGCTTCCAACTCGTCCAAGGACTGAAACCTCTTGACACGAAAAGAATAGTTTATAACCGCGTTATGGTTTGAATCTTTATCGTGTGTAGCCCCATCGGACCCTTGCTTCGAGAACACAGCCCCAATCTCGATTAGCTTCTCATGACTAGCCGAATAGCTTCCCACGACCACCACACGGATGGTAAATAAATAGTCAAACAAGAATTCGAGACATTTGCGTAATTGTGATTCCCAGTACTCAGGAGTAGGGGGCACAGACTGTACAGGCTGTAAAAAGCAGACGATTTCCTTGATAATAGACCTGTTATCGCGTAGCAGCGAGGGTAACATGGAGATCAACTTGTACGCGTTTTCTAAGCCAAACATGATTTCCTCGTACCCATCAGGTGTGATATCGGGCAAAGAGGGCTCGATAGTCCTTAGTCCATCTATTATGGTTTGCCAGCCATCCCATGTAGGGTCCAAACACCCCACAAAAGTGCCACTCTTGCAAGCCTCACCCCTTCCATTTTTTCCGACAAACACAAGCCCGAGTTTATCGCCAGGTTTAAGGCTATGACGGATTATGACCAAGAGGGATTTCATCTTGGCTGTGTAAGCCTGCGACGAGAAGTTGGTGGTATTTACCAACGACATCACCACAATTAGGACTACCGGCAAGGGCAATGGGGGTGGGATGGATCTGCTCAACACGTCCATGGAAAATTTCAGATGCTTGTTAAGGGGCCGGTTTGCCACATTCACTGACGATGGTATTTCAACATTGCTCAGCCCGGTGATAACCTTTAAAAACGGCCAGGAATTTGTGGTGAGTTGTAATAATGGTAGACGACGAACACCAATATTAAGCATGCGTTTAGTCAAGAGGTTTTCCCATTTGTGCGTGACGATAGGGTTCTTCGAGTAGAGATGCAACTCAAGTAAGGGCGAAATGCGCAAGTCAATAATCAAGGAGTAATCATCAATCTTGTTGAGCGAAACAATATTCTCGGTTAGATTGATCTGTCCAAGAATGGCACTCGAATCCGGATTCAAGATGAGGAGAGCCTTGGTAAAAAGGTAGAGCTGGACAGGGTCCCGCTTCTTACCATCAACACTCAACTCAAACGAGTCCAACACGATCAAATCCCCGAACGTGGAGTGCAACCTTGAGAAAACTGGCAAGCGGGATTTCAAAAAGATAATAACTTCAGCAGCAATGGCTTCGCGCAACTGAAAGTCCTCATCCAGAGCCCACTCTTCGGGAATATCATGTCTCGGGTAAGACAGGTTCGCGGAGGCAAGGGGGGGTTTGATCTCGAGGAGTAATGGTACAGTCAAGGGGGAAGATCTTCCAAAGGTTAAATCTTTGTTTTCCAAAATTATATCCACTTGTGGACTCAAAAGTTGTTGGACTCTATTATCTTTGTTGCGAAGCCAAAAATGTTCACCCGAGTTGATCACCGAAGCCAAAGTTCCATAACCAGAAAGAGGTGAACTAATCGTGTCTGGCTCTTTCCCTCCTCCACCCGCGCGTGGCGGAGTCAAGAGCTGTGCCAGGAGGCTTTTGCTAACAGGAGTGACAGGAGTGGGCGCGTAGCGAGCAGATATGGTCGAGGAAGGTTGTATATTACCCGGGGATTGGAAAGGACCCTCCCTCTCTTCCGAAGTAAGAACCTCCCGGATAATTCTTGCCTGTATAAAACCATCGTCACATTGGGTCTTTTTCTTGCAAATGAAACACTCTGGCAATGTTTCTACATGCACCGGGTCAACCATCGACTTGTAGCAATCATAATGGGCGTGGTGGGAACAGGTCAAACTAAGGTATCGTTCTCCCGGTAGGCTGTTTACCATCATTTCTGAGCAGAAACAACACATGCGTGTAACGAAGTTATCGTTGGTATTGCGGAAGGAGGTGGGGGGTTCGTTAAAAAATACCGAGGTGGTATCAATGAGGCTTCTGGGCAGTGACTGACTGTCATGAGACGCAACAGATGCTACTCTGGGAGACTGTGATGGGGAATCCTCAAATATATTACCGAAAAGCGGCCCTCGGGTAGACTGAGATAGGCGGCCCAAGGGTGAGTCAAAACTGTGGTCATGGGGCATGCTATTGTCTTTCTGGGAGGATGGAGGAGGTGTCAAAACTTGAACCACATCCAGGGGTGGAACCTCCCGTGTCTTGGACCTCACCCTCGAGACACCAAACATTCTCTTCAAAGACAGGGCTGATTTCCTAATGGAACCCGAGCTCTTTGGCGTAGTTGGATCGTGATTAGACATCGGTGGCATATAGTAGAGAAGTATAATAAAAGCACCTGGTGGCGTTGACAAAGATATATAACCCTCACTAACAATTAAGCCTTGCCATGTACAGCGGGTCAGGAAACGCTTGTACGGCTAGGCCCACCCGGTATTGCCATGCATTGGACGTGACGCATCTAATCAAGGTTGGAGTGAATAATTAACCGCTTTAAGAGATATAGTTTGTATCAACGGAAGTAACTGCTAGATGGAAATTTGTGCTTTAGCAATTAGGTGAGCAGGCGGAGGCAGCATAGCACTATCCGGCCACCAAATATGCTGCAAGGGATTCACAGCTATCCAGATGCATGTGGAGTAAGCCATGCATCGTAAATGTTTCAGTTACGCACAAAGGTCAGACATGCGCCAAAATAAACTCTGATATTACGGGGACGTCAAACCTTTTTGGGGCAACATATTATGCGATTGCTAATGTACCGCAAGCAGTGATGATATATACGCATGGAGATATGGAAGTACCGGGATCATTACCCTCTAGAATACACCATAAAGGCAAGGAGGTGGTTACGTACGCTATTCTAAATGCCTTTGCCACAACATGCCTTTGAGTAAAGTGAGACATCGGTCCTTGCTTTTAGCCAAGACACGGCTAAGAGCTGTAAACTTTCACATTTTGAAAAATGTCACACTGAAACGCTACCAGGGTACCCAACAGAGCTTTTACAAATTATTCTAGTAACAGATGCTTGTGATAAAGCTTACTCGGAGTGGGCTGCTATCAATCTTTTATGTTGGATACTGACGTCTCGTAGTTGACGGCTGAAATAGTTGAACTACTGGCTGGATAGTGGCTCTGCATTATTGGCAAGACTGAATATAAGCATTCGTACTAGTCCTACACCCGATCTGTTTGACGTTGGCACTGAAACAGTATTTACCAGCGCCTCCGGGGGTCGATCTACTGCCACAGACAATGGAATCATGAAACTTAATCTATGCCATTTTCCCCGGTATGATTCAAGATAAAAGTCAGCCTAGCCCTGATTGATAAGCTACAGTCCTAATTAGCGTTGACTCTATACCCAATAACTATGCTAGTCATTAATTGTTGGCCAGAGTCAACGCCCCGTTGTATGGGCCCTGGTTAGATATTTATAGTGAAAATTCCCCTTAAAAGGTCAAATTCATACTATTTAAACAGGTGACATAGAGGGCGTCTCCTCGGTAACCCACAAACACCATTGACTCTTTCTACCCCTCTGATCTTAATCCACACACCAATTTCAAACAGCTCTTTTATAACATCTGAAAACAGTCCACCTAAAATCTACACCTGTTTTTAAACCTTGCCATAGATTATTGAAAAAGTCCGTGGGTTACTTAAGATTGTAACTAACCCTCTTGGCCGTCTTGCGCAAAACACCGATCCGCCCCACAAGTCCGTCGATATCCTCATCCTCGATGGCCTCCCTTATACCTGGGAGCGTTTGCCCGGCATAACCGGTGTATCTGCCGGCAGCAAACACAATGTGCCTGAACCACGATCTGTCCTTCAAACCAGCCTCGTCCAAGAAGTTTCTTTCAAAGTATTGGAGTCTCTTGTTATAGGACACTAAGCGGAAGTGCAACTTGATCCTGTCCCACCAGTGGAGGAACTCACGGTTTTCCGCGTCCTCTTGCAACTCCTCGGCAGCGACGTCAAACAGATACGATGCCTTGATCAACCGCTGCAAATCGGCACGGGCATGCGTCACCTCGGAGTGAAGGAAAACCCGCTCGCTCGCGGTCCGGCGACGTCTGTGGTGGCAAGCATGCAGGCCAGCGGAGCGGCGGGTAGACGCGACATAGCCCTGAGGAACCCTGTAAGCCCCGTTGGTGGCCCGTTTGATGAAACGCTCATTGGAATCGTGGGCCGCTTCCACAATGCCCGCTGTTTGGTTTAACCAACTCTCGGGAATGCCAGCAATGGCTTCATCAAAGTATTCGCTGACTTTGAGGGCATACTCGTTAAGGCGAAAGTCAATGACCTCGCGTTCTGCCAACTTGAGCACCACCACCCCCAAGTACTTGGCAATGGTGTTGTGGTAGACAAAACCTGGATCGCCAAAGTGGGTCATCCAGTAGTAGGAATCGTAGTTCGAGTGGTAGTGGTACAACGTGTCGTTACGGTAACCCCCGAAACCAAGGTCTGCGGACGGAATTCCGAGATGGTCGAGGAACACTGTGTAGTCCGAGCCGCTACCCAAGGCCAGAATCCGGTCTTTGCTTTCAGCTTGGAAGTGCTCGTAGAGCGAGCCTCCCTTTGGATATGGCACCAATTCTGCGGCACTCCGCAAAACGTGATTCAACACGGGAGAGGCCCCTAAGCCAAGCTTGGTGCCAGTGACAGCGGCGTCGATGTTCAAGTACGCCACCACATTGCGCTGAAGAAGCTTTGAAAACGTCTCGCCAAATTCGGTACTCCCGAGCAAGCCGTATTCCTCACCGTCCCAGGATGCGAGAATGATGGTTCTGAGCGGTTTCCATCCGGACTTTTGCAATTCATAGAGCCCTCTGGCGACTTCAAGAAGCGCTGCCGAGCCTGAGTTGGGGTCGCCCGCGCCCCCCTTGATCCATGCGTCGCGGTGGTTTCCAACAATAATCACCTCGTCCTTATGCAGTCCCTGGATCTCACCGTAGACGTTCCAGATCGGCGTGATGTTGAACGTTTGGTTAGAGTACAAGTTGAGGGTGTAGTTTGGGTTAGGACCAACGTTGTACTTGTACCCCGGGAGCTCCCCCTTCCAGGAGTGGCCAAGCGTTTTACCAAACCCATTCAAACGGGCTAGGATTGGTTTTATCTCGCGATAGCTGATGGGCAAAACCGGGATTTTGGGAGTAGAGTTGAACGGATCGCCGCGCTTTGCGCCCTTCTTGGAGCCGTAGCCTGGAGTGGTAGGGTCACCAGGCTGGATTGACAAAAACTGGACGGATCCGCGCTGCACGGACGATTCCTGGCGGGCAGGCCCGTCTGGGTATTGCTTGAAACCGTTGGCAGGGGTGATTCCAAAGTCATCACCAGGGTCTGAGTAGATGAGAACTCCCACGGCGCCGAAATCCTGTGCAAACTTGACCTTTAAGCCGCGGAAGATGCGCCCGTAGCGCACAATGGCAATTTTTCCGGAAATGTCCACTCCGCTGGCATTCAACCGGCGAAAGTCTTCAATGGTACCGTAGTTCGCGTAGATGTACTCAGCGGTGACGTTGCCGTTTCCGGCGTATCCCAAAAAGGTTGGCACCAAGTCGTCGCCGTGGGACGTAGGGTCGATAATCTCGTCTTCCTTCAACGGCGCCGAGTAGACGGTAGAGCCGTTTTCGAGAAGGTTTAGAGCATGGTCTTCAGGATAGGATAAATAAACGTCGTAGGTGTCAATTGAGGCGGTAAAGCCGTACTCAGTAAACTTTTCCTGGGTCCACTCGGCCAAACTAAGGCCGTGCCCTGCGAGGTGGGGCTCAGCGGTGTATTTTTCGCTCCAGTTACCGGCCAAGTTTGTTTCTAGGGCGGTGAGATACGTGGCAATGTTAAGGTTGCCAAGCGGGGCGGCAGTAAACAGGGCGGTGAAGTTGTGGCCGTGGAGGGCGGCCAAGGCAAGCAAAACCGTGCCCCCAACAATATATTTGAGCGACTTTCGGGACGAAGGGACATAATTGTCTCCCAGATTTATCTTTGCGTCTTTTTCCATAGCAGCAAAGATGAGTGTTTAATTGAGGAGTGAAAGAGGAAGGGTTTGCTGAGGCTTGCTGAGGGGGGAGGGGGTTTATGTAGATAAGCAACGCTGCGGCACGTGCACACGGATAGTCACTATAGTAACGGCACCCACCAGGGCGTGCGGCACTGTGTAACTGTGGTGGGCCCAAGAGGGGAGCATCATATAGCAGCAAATTAAGGATTGTACGGAGAAGTAGTCTTTGGTAATCATCGAATCAAATTATTATCTGGTTTACGTATTTAATACCACCATGTATTAATGCTAAAAATCCTGGTCAGCTATGGCTTTGCTAGTATTACAGATACAGGAATCAAGAACTTGGAGCTTAGAGCTAGAAGGGCATAGCTTTCTGTCTTTAGAGGCTTCTCCACATTGGCGAATAGGGGAATTTGAAAGGTATAACGGTGCCAGAATGGGTACGAGTACTTGGAGTACACGTGTAATGTGGGAGCTGACAGTGATAGATGCACGAATGTGATGGGATGGTGTGATATTTGCTGGCGATAACGTCATAAAGGCAAGTATACGATATATTTTGGATTTACAAACCAAGGTGAACTGGTGTATAGCGACTGGGGTTAGAAGTCTGCAAGAGTCATCCAGAGCGTCTAATACAGCCACAGCTCTAGATCTGAAGGCCTATGTGCTCATGAACCTGGATGCTTCACAAAGTGTAGTGAGATTAATTTTTGGAGATTATGAATTATATCAAAGATGCGCTGATCATCAAAAGTCACCAGAGAGGACCTGGACATACAATAATAATCGTAAAACACCGGATCCGAAAGTCAAGCCTAAGAATTAGCACATCTTCGGTGTGATCTTTGATGTCCGGGGAATAAAAGCTGCGTATTTAGCTAAGTAACGGAATACTCAATTATAAGTTCACGCCCAATAATCGTTTTGAGATTAAAACTACATAAATAGTACTAGGTATCACGATTAGTAAATATAAAAGACAACAGCGATATGATCAAATCCCCGAGTAGGAGAAAAGACAGATGTGCAGAGTCACCTAGCTGATATCCAGTATTCATTCCAACGTATCGACCAGAGTAATATCCGAGAATACATGAAATCGCAAATTAGTGCTTATGAGTGAACTTGGCGGGCGAAGGCTTGGACATTGTGGAAGAGGATGTGACATAGTAGAAAATGAAGCGGTAGGTGGCGAGAGGTGCCACCTAAGAGACCGGGTCAAACAAAACACAGAATGGAAGGATAAAGGGCTGGTGGATAAGCTGACCTATATAATATAGACATTCAGAAACCACAACCTATAATTACATAGAACAGACGGGGGACACTAATCGCAAGACGGACTGGGCGATATCAACTCAGGAAATCACAATACATCCGAGAAAGGGACAAACCCAGTCTATCTTCTGATATACCCTCTCCCAAGCCACGGCGACAGACAACGCCGTCATGCCATACCATCGTTCAATATCATTGCCTTATGCCGACAACTAGTCCCAGAATAATCCGCACGGAAGCCACAGACAGCCC
The DNA here is from genome assembly GCF_001661335.1 of Babjeviella inositovora NRRL Y-12698. Lineage (NCBI taxonomy): Eukaryota > Fungi > Ascomycota > Pichiomycetes > Serinales > Babjeviella > Babjeviella inositovora. Next base: position 1,405,801 of record NW_017566838.1, read on the forward strand.
AGCCTTTCCCATAGCACTCAGAATAGCCCTAAGAATAACTCGAACAAACTCACCGACAACGTAAGCGCGATAATCAAAATAATCATCCAGGTGATCCTGGACGAGTTCCGCTCGTTAATTGAATCCGTAATAATGTCTCCAAACTCCAAAAACACCTTGCATCGGTCGTTGATCACCGACACACGCTCCTCGATCTCCAAGTAATCTCTTACAGCGTTGTACAATGGATGCAACGACGGTTCAAACGACCAAAAGAACTCGGGCGTGTCGAGGATTTTTGACGAGAGATTTACATCCACACGCAACTTGAATAACTTGCCCGACTTCTTCAACAACTGCTCACGCTTCATACCAAGTCGGCCTGTGAGAGCCAACCGTTTCGGTAGTTTGCTCACACTGGCAAGCGTGTGAACCATGCGCGACTCGAACATTGAAAGCTTAGTCGACTGCGCAATGGCGTGCGACATGGTCAACTTGATAAGGTGATCGCCCGAGCGGAGCGTGATCATGTCATTATAAATGCGCGGGCGCAGCACCAACGTGTCGTACTCGAAGAAAAACTCCTCGGTCTCGATATCGTTTTCCGAAATTGGATTCACAAGCAACGAGTCAAAGTCGTCGTACGTATCACCATCGTCATCCATGTATGGCGCGAGTGATGTTGCCTTGGCAAACGCCAAATCTGCCAAGATGTTCTTCTCGTGGATCTCAGAAAAGTTCCAGAACACCACCACGCCGTAGCTGAAGATGAACATCTCCGCATGCTTGGAGAAATCCACGCCATCCGGTGTCGGGGAGCCGCTCGTTACCGGTGGCGGAACGTACTTCGGAGCAAAGAACTGCGGCTCCGACGGGTCAAATGGTCCGTTTTCGTTATTCTCCTCCGGATGCATAAGGATGTTGTTGATATCCCCGGGCGTTTCGACCCCGGAGTAGTACTCGTACAAGTGGTCAGCGTTTTCCGCACGATCAATAAAGTTTTCCATGAGAATGTTGCCGCGCTGTGTTTTGACGCTGTTGTTCGAGCGCACGCGGTAGCCGTCGAGCCCGGGGAGCAACGGGAGGTAGTACGGCACGTAGAGCACGTTGTCATAGAGGCGCGGGGAGGTTTCGTGGAGGTTCTGGAGGAAGGCCGATGTGCTTTCGAGGTCGAAGCCGCCGCTGATCAAGTATGCGGTTACACGCGACAACTCCTGTGCACGCACCTCCTTGGGCATCATCTCCGCGCGCGACCGTTGCGTCGCGTGGGGGCGCGCATGGGAGTCATGCATCTGCACGTCTTGCTCGTCGTCTGGGATAAGCACCAACTTCTGGGAGGTTTTGGATGTTCTGGACGGAAGTGATTGAGAGAGTTTGGGGATAGCCCGCATGTTTTTACGGGTGGCCGGGCGGCTAGGAGAGTGTGACTCGCCACTCATACGCGGTGGAACCCGGCGCTGGGCCGAAGGGATATCGCTGACATCGGAGAGCAAGTTTGATACGGAAATGTCGCTGAACTTGGTCTGTTTCGCATGCTGTGTGAAGTTGGACCCCGCGAACGGCGCGGACCGTCCGCGTGTGTGAGCATTACGCGAGTCTGTCACCAAAATCAGCGGTGACCGTTTTGCCGTGGGCTTCTGTAGTTTATCAGACATGGAAAAATGGAGTGGAGAATGCAACGAGAATGCAATGGGGTTGCGGATGAATTTATTGAATGCAGTTTTGCTGAGCCGCGCACCTGGCAAATTTTAAGGGTACCGGTCGGTGCAGGAGGGGATCTGGATACGCGACGGAAGTTTGATGAGGGATAAACCAGACGTGATAGGGAATATACTGTTATATATTCCGAGGCTCAGACGTCGATAAAAATCAGTGTAGGTATTAGGGACCTTAAACCCTGATGCGAGGGACCATGAGAAGCTGCGGGTTTGGTTTTGCCTTGAGAGTATTCGCCTCTTAGCTCTATCGGATGCAATATCTCAGCATTTGTAAACACCTCTAAAACGATTTATTTCGGGGGTTTAGACACCTTATTTGATTATATGAGGTAGATATGAAATTTTCCAAGACAATGATTTAAACACCGATCGGTATCAATGGTCGTGCGCTTGCCGTCACCAGTTATATACCGGCTATATCGAATCATATACACAAAACACCTTTGATAAGCTCCAGATTGACCCGAGTTACAACTAATGTCAAAGTACTCAGAACTCCCAGATGTGGTATGCATTCTTGAGCGAACTTTTCCTTTTGGCCAGAGACTAATAACCCCCCAGGAGGTGGACGCCCAGGACTGTTTTGAAACGTCTGACGTGGACGAGGTGGAATCGATAGACACGTCAGTTTATGAAGCGGAGGAGAAGGACATAGACCAGTCGAAAGTTTTACCCGAGCATGCTAGGTTGCGGTTTGAGAACTACCTCATTGATGGCTGTCGGGTGGATTTCAGCGATTCCATCGTGCCAAAGAAAGGCTCCTATGCCAGCGCGCACCTCGCGGAAACCCCTGCGCAAAAATTGCTCAGAATCAGAAGGGAATTGGAAGAGCTAGCGCTTGTTCAGGATGAGAGCGCTGTGCTAAAACACGAACTAGAGGGGTTGCAATCTATGGTGCAGAAATTGAACCAAAAGCCCGTGGGTCCATCCGTTGTGAGCTATCAGCCGGAGTCTACACCAGAGTCCGGTGTGGCTCTCCCACCCAAACAAGGAATCCAACTGGTGCAGGAATTTTTGTTGTTGGAGTCGCGGTTGGCCAAGTTGGAAGCTGTTGTAGGCTATGACTTTATCAACAGTGAAGCCAAACAGTCAATCCAGGCCCTAATTAATGATCTTTCCAGAAAGATCAACATCCTCTACATGGAGTCAGAGCTGCTAAAGGCTGACGGCGAGGAGAAGCGGTTTGCCAAGCTTCTTGCGTCGGTGGCAGAACTTAATAAAAAGTCGGAAATGATCTACGCGAGAAGAAATACCTCCGCTACCATTTCCTCGCTCATGGATGGTGAGACCTCCCACACCGAGCCCCACACCGAGCCCCACACAGACCTCCACACTGCGCCCCCGGAAGCAAAAAAATTGTTAGAGCTATATGCCAAGTTTCGGCAAATATCGCAACTGGACTCGACAACGCGGCATATCGTTGATAGACTACGCTCGCTACATGAGATGCACACCCAAATATCCCATTCTCTTTCCGTATGCGAATCCATAAGTGACACGGTAACAGATGTGACAGAGAGCATTGACCATTGGCAAGCTGCCATCAGAGTTGTGGAGGAAAAGTTGGCGAAAGAGCAGGGTGTATGGAACCGGAGCTCAGCAGAGATACTCAGGATGCTTGAAAAGCTCGAAACAAGAGTCGGGACTCTTGAGTAGGTATCCTCCAATGCACGATTTGTGATTCTTGTTGCGTGTTTGAGTTGAGGGTTTCCGATCAGCAATCGATGGTTGACAATACAACGCAGTGCCAAGCGAACGATAGCTACTGACTCAGACGTGCGGAAAATTCCAGGATTGTAAGATTCGTGCCCTCCGTTAACGTTCAAATCATTCGCATGGGCCAGAATCCGAGAGTGCGCGTCTGTGTGTTAGATGCCCTCATAATAGTACACTCGGGTGGTAATGCGAATAAGTCACAGAGCCAACATACCAACAGTCGTTATACCGAGTTTGATTTCCTTGGCAGGAGAAGAATTAGGGATACATTGATGGATTTTCAAGTTAAAGTAGGTGAATTTCATTGCAATCTAGGGCGTGCATTTAGTTTATGTCCTTTGCCGTATGTTTATTTCGTCATTTTTCTCTTTTCCTGTTAATCGGCCTTTTCAAACCAACAGAGTTAGGTTCTAGATCGAATATTATTTTTTGGTTTTTAAATGTACCAACTGTTACCTCATATTCATGGAAAGAGCCATCGGAATAACTGATAGGCTATAACGGATTATGATAATGGCATGGTCTGATACAAACGCACGTGAATGTTATACAAGTAGGGGGAGAATTACCAGGGCTGATCTGAGGAACTAATGTTGATCATAAAAGAATCAACTATAGCTGTGAAAGATAAATCGCCAATAATAAAATCCTAGGTTGTCTCGAAGTGGGCGATACGCGGAGAAAATTAGTTATCTCTCAGGGCTTAGAGTAAACCCCAAGCATTCAGAGGGCCTGAAAGAATACTAGCATAGTACATTGCGATAACAAATGCCTACGGTACTTATGCATCTAACCATACAATCCTGGGGCCGAGATGCAACTTGATTAAATTTCCTCATTTACGTAATATCCAAAAGGATACATTAGCCAATGGAATTGGAACCGAAAAGTACAAACAGGGGTGTCAACACCTCTCCTTCGAGATGTATGGAACAAAGTGTCGATGGCCGCGCTTTCACCTGAGTTTATAGCTTAGGACCGGTCAGGCATAAAACTGGGGCTTGTCAGTTGTTACGAGGGTCATTGGATAAAAGCACATAGCAAAGCGACTTTGATGGAATCCCATTCAACCTCGATGTAGACACTCCACAGATATTAACACCGAATGTATGACAGAGCCGTATTCCATGCGATGTGACCTTTCCTTCAGCGGAAACTGTTGGGAAAGTGGCTTTCGCATTTATCATAGGTACGGCAAGTCATTGATTCACCCACGGGACATGTTTCCTCCCTGTTGCAGTGATTGTCGGTAAAATTAGCCAGCCCCCTTACACGCTATATTAACCCTATTAGTCTTGTACGTCGCCCCTTACCGCGTGAAATTCTATCCTCGGCCTCCCTTTAGGACTAATGACTTGGTCATCCCTGGTTATTTCTAGTCTGATTTTCCGAAGGCTACTTTCTCAGTTGCCTTTGTTCTAAACAAAAGCACTACGTTAAATAATATTGTTCGTATACAACGTAAGCGTTATGACTCACCGTCTTGCCTGCTCCTGTGCAACTTTTCGGATGCCCCAGAAAAAAGCATACCCCACAATTCATGACGTTGTGCGTTTTTCGGGTGATCTTTGAATCCTTTACTGAGCGCAGACGTACTGCTTCGGGATATCCTGTTGAATGCATGCATGTCTAATTCTCGTCTTGGGTTCTACGATGAATATCCACTTCCAAGACATCATTAAGGTTGGGCCCTCGTATCCCCGCGTTTTTTTTTGGAGGCTAAACGCCGAGGCAATTGTTATTCCATCACGAAGCTGGCTCAATGATGAATCGAGGTGGCCTGATACGCTCTCCCCCATCTCCAGGCTGTGCGTGCTGCTCATGCTACTTAAAGCAGAGCCCCTGCTTTTCTTCTCCTCTCAATACCTGCTCCTTATACAACTCTGCTGGTTTTTCTTTTCAGTAGCAATGCCATTGGATATCGAACACGTTATTTCGCAGTTGACCTTGCGCGAAAAGGTCGAGTTGGTGTCGGGGATCGACTTCTGGCATACCAAGGCCGTTGAACGGCTCAACATCCCTTCGTTGCGGTTCTCCGACGGTCCTAACGGGATAAGAGGCACCAAGTTCTTCAACGGTGTCAAGTCTGGCTGTTTCCCATGTGGGACCTCGCTCGGCTCCACCTTTGACAAGGAGTTGTTAGAGGCCGCTGGTCGGCTTATGGCAACCGAGGCCAAGTTTAAGGGCGCCCACGTTATTTTGGGGCCTACCTGTAACATTCAGAGATCGCCTCTCGGTGGCAGAGGCTTTGAGTCCTTTTCGGAAGACCCGTCGTTGTCCGGTTTGGCCACGGCGGCCGTCATCAAGGGTATCCAATCAGAAGGGATCGTTGCTACAATTAAGCACTTCGTGGCGAACGACTTGGAGGATGAACGGAATTCGATCAATGCCATCATCTCCCAGAGAGCCTTGAGAGAAGTGTACTTGAAGCCGTTTCAGATCGCCGTGCGCGACGCCGAGCCTAAGGCGTTGATGACCTGCTATAACAAGGTCAACGGCGAGCACGTTTCGCAGTCCAAGTACTTGTTGACCGACATTTTAAGAAACGAATGGCAGTGGGATGGAACCATCATGAGCGATTGGTTCGGTGTGTACTCGATCAAGGCGTCTATTGACGCCGGTTTGGACATTGAAATGCCGGGCCCTCCACTCATGAGAAACGTCGCCGGTTTGATCCACGCAATCACCACCACCGAGATCCACTCCGATGTGATCGACGACAGAGTTCGCAATGTGTTGAAGTTGGTCAACAACTGTGCCAACGCCAATGTTTCCGACGGGGAAACCGACGGAAATAACACCAAGGAGACCGGCCAAAAGTTGAACGCGATCGGGTGCGCTGGGGTTGTTTTGTTGAAAAATGAGAACAACTTTTTACCGTTACTGAAGACCGATAACGTGGCAGTGATTGGTCCTAATGCCAAGATTGCTCGTTATTGCGGCGGTGGTTCCGCCAGCATGGTCACCTACTACGCCATTACTCCGTATGAGGGGATTGAGAGAAAGTTGGACGCTAAGCCAGCCTATGCCATTGGAACCTCCATCCACAAGACCTTGCCAGGGTTGGGATCCCATTTGGTGTCTCCAGACGGAGCGGTGGGCTACACCACCAACGTGTACTTGGAGCCTCGGGAGGCCAAAAACCGTACGTACGTGGAGACAATCGCTATGTCCGATTCCTCCTTCCACTTGTTCGACTACAAGCACCCAAAGATCTCGGGCAACCTCTTCTACTTTGACCTTGAAGGGACCTATACTCCAGAGGAAACTGGCGAGTATGACTTTGGGGTGGCCTGTCTCGGCACTGCCGAGTTGTTCATCGACGGGAAGCTCGTGGTGGACAACAGGACTTCCCAAACTCCCGGGCCAACAGGTTTGGGGTCCGGTGCAGCCGAGAAGATCTCCACTGTGGCCCTCACCAAGGGCCAGAAGTACACCGTAAAGATCTACTTTGGCTCGGCTCCAACGTGCAAAGTCAAGTCTGCAGACACGGTCTCCACCAACGGTGGTGGGAGCTTGTCTTTTGGGGCCATCAAGAAGAGCAGCCCGGAGGAAAATATTGCCGCTGCTGTGAAGGTAGCCAAGGCCAACGACAAGGTGGTGTTGTGCATCGGGACCTCAAAGGACTGGGAGTCTGAAGGGGTCGATCGTCCAGACATGGACTTGCCTCGCAACCAGGAGGAGTTGGTTCTTCGTGTGTTGGAGGCGAATCCAAACACTGTGATTGTCAATCAGTCCGGAACGCCAGTTACTCTCAGTGCAGAGGTTGTGGCCAAGACCCCCGCCTTGTTACAGGCGTGGTTCGGAGGTAACGAGACTGGTAATGTAATTGCCAACATCTTATTTGGTGATGTGAACCCAAGCGGAAAGTTGCCATTGACGTGGCCGAAGAAGCTCGAGGACAACCCGGCGCACTTGACCTACAAGTCTGACAGAGGCCAGTGTGTGTACGGGGAGGACGTCTACGTGGGCTATAAATGGTACGAAAAGAACAAAATCGAACCTTTGTTCGCCTTTGGGCACGGTTTGTCGTACACCAGCTTTAAGCTCAGCGATTTGGGAGTCCAACGCGACGCTAAAACGTTCACCGTGAGCGTCACCGTCACCAACACCGGTGACAGGGACGGTGCTGAGGTGGTGCAGGTGTACTTAGCTCCACCGACTTCATACGATATTCAGGCCATCAGCAGACCGAATAAGGAGTTGAAGGACTTTGCCAAGGTCTTTGTCAAGGCTGGGGCTAGCAAACGCGTCGAAATCACCCTGGATTTGAAGTACGCTACATCCTTCTTTGACGCGTATAAGAACAAGTGGTGCTCCGTCAAGGGCGAGTACACGGTACTTGTGGGTAACAGTTCGGACAATATTTCGCTCGAGGGAACGGTTAAAGTCGATAAGACTGTGTTCTGGAGTGGAGTCTGATTCGTGGGATGTGGGCGGTAGAGTCATTTTCTTAATTTAAATCTATGAGTATATTTAGACGTAGCAGCATAAATGGTGCTTACGGGAAAGGCTTTTTTTTTACACAAACAGCCTTCAACCCCGGAGAAATATCCCATTCCTGGCTATGACAGCCATCTCTCTATGTGGGATACATTCTGCCCGCGCAACTTGGTTCGCGCTATCTGCATGCACATCCGGGCGATATGCTTCATGCACTTAGGGGCCCTCAGATATGCGCTTAAAACACGGTATGCGCCTAGCCACTTTAATGCTTCAACGGCTTTTCGGAAACCCGTGGATTTACAGGTATAAAAGTATTTTACAAAGCATGGTTTGTACCGTTCTAAACAATACAGCCTTGATATCCACTCATGTTCCCTCTCTCATTCCGAAATGACCCAGTTGACATACGCTGAGGGATTGATTCAGCAATATGCTTCCCTCTTCAAGGAAGCTACTTCTCATAGCCTTACGACCGAGCTCTGTAAGGGTACGTTATCCGATGCCAGGCTTTTAGTCTATTTGATCCAGGACTTGCTCTATTTTAACGTCGGGTTGAGGCTCTTTGGCAGAGCGTTGACTCTCTGTGACGACGTTTCGGCGTCCATTGTGATTGCCAAGCAAATCGGTTTTGTCTCCAACGCGGAGAATGACTATTTTTACAAGGCCATCGAGGAACTCTCCACCAGCTTTTCTCCAGAACAGGTCAGGCAGATGGAACAAACCATATTGCCAGCCGTCGAAATGTATATTGCGTATATGGAGGATTTGACCCACAATCCTTCTATCACATACGCGCAGGTAATCACCTCTTTGTTCGTTATGGAGCGCGTGTACTTGGAGTGGGCCGACAATGCCATCACGGACCAGATTATCCCCACCAAACTTGCCTTCAAGTACAACGAATGGATTGTATTGCACAGTGGCGAGGCATTTACCCAGTTCGTGAAGTTTTTGGAAAGCGAGGTTAACCGCTGCGGCGATTCGGCTGCCTCCAGAAACAGCTTTTTGGCTACGTTGGAGTACGAAGTGGGGTTCTTTGACGAATGCTACGACCAGGAATTGTTGAAATAGAAAACTGGCGGGTTTATAACTTGCAATAATTATTAGTGGTATGGTCAGCGCCATAATATACCACCCAATGATACCATAGAATCTGGATAACTAGTGAGATGTAGGTAGAGAACCAGTACAAATCACAAGCATCCTTGACTCTTCCTATCGCTACCAAAGCCATGGTGATGACACTAAACCACTGTAATGCACTATGGCGGGTCTGCCAATAACTAATTCTCCGGCGGAGTCCGCCATGTGAACTTATAATTATGGCCATCTGATAACTACCCTGCCCCAAACTATGAGCTCATCGTAGCGAAATTCAAGCAATCAGATAAAGTATTGTCTACTCACCTTGAATCATCTTAGGTCACAGAGTGGCGATAGACGGAAAGCACGAAATCTGGTACCAAGCGAAATGCGCGTACAGTTCATACATCAGGTTGGGCGGTAAGCGCTAACAATTTTTGCACTCCAACAGACTACAACCATCAACACTGAAAATCAAGTCAGTGCACAGCTGTCATACTCAAACCGAGTAACGCAAAAAGTTGAATAACAATTTAATAGGTTCAGACATGGACGCGCGCGGTTAAAACACGTACCATTTGGATGTTTTTGGGCTGATCTTTGTGGGTGGGGGAGCGCGGAAGACAGTTCTAATATGAGGGCAAGAAAAAAAGCTGCCTTCCTTTTAAACTGGAGCTTATAGAGCTCACCGATTTCCAGAATGCATCATTTCCGGAATACACCATTTCCGAAATACACCATTTTCCCCTAAATACAGCCTCAATATTTATGGTAGAAACCATACGTGAGGAAAGCCTCTTTTCTCCATACTAACCTGTGCCCGTGCGGCGCCTCGGTGGTTCCCCCTCTTTCAAGGCATGACAACGTGATCTCCTGCAGTGCTCCCGTAAACTCGCAAGAGGAAAAAAAAAGTAAAAAAATACGCCAGTGACTCAAGCGGACACCTTCACTCGTCACCCCCATCAGGTCTATCTATAGCTACGACCCAGACACAGCTGCACCATCATCTATATCTAATCTGAGAACCCTCAAGAGTCTGACATCCCCCCAGCACCCTCGTTTGCCACAAATTGCCGCAACCGCCACGCGCTATCTAAACCACCCCAGGCTTCCCACTCCGTCCCAAGGCTTATGATCTCCCAGAACCCGAACCCCACGATCTCAAATCTTTCGGCAGGACTTCGATCTGTGCACTTAACCGGCGATGCAAATCCCGGTGTCGATGCAAATACGGCGCCCAATACAAGTACCGAATTGCACCACCAGCTTCACCAGCAGACGGCGCACGACCCCGAGCAGCAGAACCGCATCACCAAGTTCTTCCAGAACCAGCCAGCAGACGGCATCACGCTCTTCTCGCACCGGTCGGCGCCGAACGGGTTCAAAGTAGCAATCATCCTCTCTGAGTTGAACCTCAAGTACCAGACAATCTTCCTCGACTTTAATAACGGCGAACAGCGGGCGCCAGAGTTTGTACTGATCAATCCGAACGCGCGTGTACCGGCGTTGATCGACCACGGCTCCGAGAACTTGGCCATCTGGGAGTCTGGCTCCATCATCCTCTACCTCGTGAACCAGTACCTCAAGGAGACCGGCTCGTGCTCCTTGTGGTCGGGAAACTTGGCGGAACAATCGCAGATCTCGTCCTGGCTCTTTTTCCAGACCTCGGGTCACGCGCCAATGATCGGCCAGGCATTGCACTTCCGCTACTTCCACTCGCAGTCCGTGCCTTCCGCGGTCGAGAGATACACCGACGAGGTGCGCCGTGTGTACGGTGTGGTGGAGATGGCGCTCGCGGAGAGACGCGAGTCGCTCATCATGGAGTTGGACTCCGAGAACCGCGAGAATTACTCCTCCGGCACCACCCCGATGACCCAGTCGCGCTATTTCGACTATCCCGTGTGGCTCGTTGGCGACCGTGCCACAATCGCGGACTTGTCGTTCGTGCCGTGGAACAACGTCGTCGACCGCATCGGCATCAACTTGAAGGGCGAGTTCCCCGAGGTGTACAAGTGGACCAAGCACATGATGAGAAGGCCCGCCGTCATCCGTGCCTTGCGGGGGGACGAATAACCTGGCTTAGTACTCGGTTTCCGCGGTCAGGCGTCTGCCTGATGTATCTTTAATTAGTGGTCCCCAGATCAATGTATGAGTTGACCCAGAAGGGTTAGATTTGTACGTGCAAAGTATATGGAATACATATATGTGTTAACTTGTATTGATGTTACCGATGTGTAACGGGTTCATGCGTAAGGTAATGGGTGAAGTCCCACTTGAGAAGCTACGGAGCAGGCTTTGCCGTTGCCCGAATCATGGTGATCAGAAAAGTAGTCATAAACTTTATGGGGAGTCCCCGCTTGAGAAGCTACATAATCTGAATGATTAGATCTTCAGTAAAGACGTCCGCCCGGTGCCGAACCAACCCCTATAACGTTTAACCCGTAAAAGATTCCGCGAACAATGAAGTTTTCCAATATTGCAGCAACCCCCGTTCACTCCGCATTCGCAAGTCACGTGCAACAGTGTCGACGAAAAACTCAACCGCTTTTGATGTCGGCGTCTATATTAGCGGCTTTTTGCGAAGGCAAGCTCATTTCTTCTCATCCACACAGCACACAACCATGCCTAGAACTACTTTATATGTTACTGGTACGTGCATCCCTGGAGAACACACTCCATGCCACGCTGATTGCGGTCCTTGTCCAGCGCTACCCTTAACTTCATACTAACACCCCTCAGGCTTCACCAAAGGCACCAACGCCGCTGAATTGGCCCCCTTCTTCGAAAAGTAAGTAGAATCTACCATCGATCCAGTTTCCTTTTTATGTTTCTATCTCTCTCTGTTGTCTTGTATTTGCTCCACGCCCCTGAACTGATGTCCTGATCAGACATCAGTTCATCTTTTTTTTTTGTATTTACACCTTTTGGATGCGTCTCGGTCTTTTCTTCAGGATTCCAGTGTCCAGTCATCTGACTGACTCACAGATACTTGATGTATGATTGCATACTCCCCCTCTCTTCCCTCTATCTCTGCCTGAAACCCTTCCTACGTCTGGACTCCACTAGATACGTCCCATTCTGAGCTAAGAGTGCTTTCCATCACTATATCCTTTTCCCTCCCGTTCTCTTTTATTCCTCCTACTCCTCTTTCTTCGTTCCCTTTTACTTCCCGATCCAACTGTCCCGTCACTCTCCTCGCCTTCGGCAACTGCATCCTTTCTTGTGAAACTGCGTGCAAGATGCAATTCGTCGGCGAAGTGCAGTAAGCAAACAATCCACAGTGCACTCGAAATGAACATTCAAACGGAGGAATAATCGAACGTCCCATCCCATCCATACTAACATCATTTCCAGGTACGGTAAATTGATCCGGTTGGACATTCCACCTCCAAGAACCGACGATGGGTTACCATACGCCTTCGTAGAGTACGTTGCCGAAGAAGATGCCGAAAAGGCTTTGACCGAAATGGACGGTGACATGAACAAGTTTGCCATGGAAAAGGGCTTGATGGTCCAGATGGCCAGATCCGAGCCTTTCTCTTCCAGAAGAGGCGGCAGAGGCGGCTCCAGAGGTTTCAGGGGCGGTTTCGACGGCCCTAGACGTGACTACGGCGCCCCACGCGGCGAAAGAGGCCCATACAACGGTCCAAGAGAAAGGGGCTATGGCGCCCCTAGAGGCGACTTTGGCTACGGCGGCCCAAGAGGCGACCGTGGTCCATACTCTGGCCCAAGAGAACGGGGTGAAAGAGGCGGTTACAACGGCCCAAGAGGTGACTACAACGGCCCAAGAGAAAGATACGACTCCAGAGGTGGGTACGAAAGAAGAGACTACGGCCCAAGAGACAGCCCAAGAGAAAGATACGACGCGGACAGACCTCCAAGAGACGGCTACAGAGAGGCCAGCGACAGAGAAAGAGAGCCAAGAGAGGAGACCAGAAGATACAGCAGATCCCCGGCCCACTCCCCACGCAGAGGCGGCTCCAGATCCAGATCTCCGGTCAGAGATTAAGGGTTTAGATTATACCGAGTGTTTCACGTAATGCTTTCCCGCGTTTGTAGTATAACACGAAAAATGAGGCTCTGTGATTGTAGATTTAATTTGCCAAGGCCATTATACATCGGATTTGCGATAAACTTAAGTGTGATAATAATCGCATGCACTTAGGGTGAGCTCCTTGGAAGGATTTTACACCAGGCATGAAGTATGCCGGAAAGGTTATGGATTCCCAGGGATAACCTATGAATATCATGGGGTTACGACATTCTCCAATATGGAATGACTTACTAACACCCTTGCCCTTCGGTTGTATCACAATCCTGGGAGGGAAAAGTGCTTTGGATCCAGAAATTTTGTAGAATAACTCGAAGTCTCTCACTTCCCCGAATCTGGTTGAGCTCAAATTTTTGGCTTAGATTCCAACCCCGTTACATATAGAGACCGGCACGTCTAAAATATTATCAGGGCTCCGAAAGTCGTGCGGCTCCTCGAGGATCAATCATTCCGGCTCCAAGAGCATTCCGTTTTTGAGCTGGCCAGTTCCCCCACAATCTATATCTCTACCTTACAAGGTCCGGTCCGTTGGGTCTACCGAAACGGATAAAGTAGAATATCCACGGCACGTATTGGTCTAAGGACTTTGACGGACTCAATATCAGAGCCTCGGTTACTATGCTAAGCCCCTCGTGAGTTCTGTTCAGACCGACAATTTCTCCCGTATGAATAAATTAAAACGGTACAAACCCCGCCGTCTACCCCGTGCTGACTAAATTCTACCGTCCCCAGATTGATGCAGCCCTCCCCAGGACTTGGAGCCCGCGCCTTATTTCGGCGTTCGGCTGTCGGCCGGAACTGCCGCACATTAAGAACGTCACATGCAGAATTTCGCTGGAGGAAAGCAACACGCGCCGCTGTGGGGTACGCAGAAATCATATATAAGGACGCAATCCCCACTTTTCGTTTGTCGATTCCCTGCCAACCAGAATATTCTGTAATTAATACACACGCCATGACTACGTTAGACCAATCTTTCGTCACAAACGGAACCTTCAAAGCCGACTTGTTCAAGGGCAAGGTTGTTTTCATCACCGGTGGTGCCGGTACCATCTGCCGTGTGCAGGCGGAAGCCATGGTGCTTTTAGGGGCTAACGCTGCTATTTTGGGAAGAAATCAGGAAAAGACCGAAAAGGCCGCACGCGAGATCGAGGCTCTCAGACCGGGCGCTAGAGTGGTGGCGTGCTCTAACTGTGACGTCAGGGAGGTCACCCAGATCAAGGAGGCTGTCGACAGAGTGGTTGCGGAGTTGGGCAGAATCGACTTTGTGATTGCCGGTGCTGCCGGTAACTTCTTGAGTGACTTCAACCACTTGTCTTCCAACGCGTTCAAGTCTGTCATCGGCATTGACTTGTTGGGCTCCTTCAACACCGTCAAGGCGTGCTACGACCAATTAAAGAAGAACAAGGGTGCCATCCTCTTTGTCAGTGCCACCTTGCATTACTACGGTGTTCCGTTCCAGGTGCATGTCGGTGCCGCCAAGGCCGGTGTGGACGCCTTGAGCAACGCTTTAGCGGTCGAATTGGGTCCATTGGGCGTCAGATCAAACTGCATCGCCCCAGGTGCCATTGCAGGCACTGAGGGGTTCGACAGATTGACTCGTGGTGTTGATTTGAAGAAGCAGATTCCATTGCAAAGATATGGGACCACCCGCGACATTGCCGAGGCCACCGTGTTTTTGTTCTCTCCAGCTGGAACGTACATCACCGGTACTACCCAGGTCGTTGATGGTGCCCAATGGCACATGGGCTTCAAGTACGGCGAAGATATTTACCCAGTGGGCCTCACCAAGATGTTGAATGAGCCATCGAAGTTGTAAGCGGGCACTATTATTTCAAAGCGGGCTCTTTTCTTATTTATATCTGATTTTTCATATGCACTGTAGGTATAAAATCCGCTGACAGTCTTTTTTTTTCTTAGTGCTAACCTTTTAAAGCAACCAGGATAGAAGCATTACTATTGGATAAACACTGTCAAAAATGGAAATCCATCTCAATAAGCCGTAAGTAGATTTCAACTTCTGGAACAGGCCCGATTTTGGGACCCGGTGGGTGAAAGTAAGGCCCAATTCGGTTATTTAGATGACCCTAGCAAACCGTTTAATGTATAAACCAAGCGCGTCGTGCGAGGCGTCATAAGACTCCCTCTTACGTGCTCTTATTCATACTCCCGTATCATACCAGGGCGTGTTAATACCGTTTTCATGACAAGCCACGTAAGTCAGCCGGTCGTGTGCGTGCGCGACATATAGCCATCTCAAATTTCAGCACCGTCTTTCCTGATCCCTCCTCACCCACCACACCCACATGTCAGACTGGACCGTTGACCCAGACACTAGAAAAAAGCTCTTGAGCTTGCAGAAGCTTGCGGGTAACAAGAAGTGCTTAGACTGCCGCGCGCCTAACCCGCAGTGGGCGTCGCCAAAGTTCGGGATCTTTATCTGCTTGGAGTGCGCGGGCGTGCACCGCGGCTTAGGCGTGCACATTTCGTTTGTTAGGTCCATCACGATGGACCAGTTTAAGCCTGCGGAGCTCCAGCGCATGGAGCTCGGGGGTAACGACAACTGTGTCGCGTACTTTGAGGCTCAGGGGGTTGATATGACCTGGGCGCCTAAACAAAAGTATGACAACTACGTCGCCACGGACTACAAGGAAAAGTTGTCCTGTTTGGTGGAGGGGCGCGAGTTTGTGCAGCCTGACCACACGGGCGAGAGTCTCACGAGCATGCCTCCAGCGGCGGAGCACAAGTCGCAGCAGGCGCGCAACCAGCGCGCGGAGTTTGCCGACTCCCCAACGCAGTCGCGCAAGACCACGCCCACCCCACGCACCAAGAACGAGGCCTACTTTTCGGAATTGGGCTCAAAGAATGAGGCCAGGCCAGACAACGTGCATCCGTCGCAGGGCGGCAAGTACAGCGGCTTCGGCAACACGCCCACGCCGGCAAACGGCTCGTCGCTCTCCGCATTCACCATTGACAATCTCCAGAAAGATCCGCTCGGCACCTTGACCAAGGGCTGGGGCTTGTTCACCTCCACCGTTGCCAAGTCCGTAGAGGAGGTCAACACCAGCGTCATCCAGCCGGGTGTGTCCAAGTTGAACGATCCCAACTTGCACCAGGAGGCACGTCGCGCTATGTCCCAGTTCGGGGCCAAGATGCAGGAAACGGGGAAGCTCGGCGCTGAGACGTTTTCGGCCTTCACCTCCACGTTGGGTCAGCCCCAGCCGCAGGCGCGCGGCAAGTACGGCCAGTTGTTTGACGGGTTAGGCGAGGAGCAGTCATTGTTTGATGCGGGGGAGGTGGAGCCGGCGTTTGGTGTGGCCAAGCCAAAGGAGAAAACCGCGTTGCCGGGGTTGGCGGGCAAGAAAGAGGACTGGGGGGATGACTGGGATAAGTTTTAAAAAATTACCTAAGGTTCATATAATTGAGTATTCGTTTAGGTGATTCGTTTATTATATTCATTGGTTTTAGAGGCATTCCCGAAACAGGGTCTGGTGGGTAGTTGTATGTAATCCACAGAAACACCTAGCTGTGGGTATTCCAGTATTCGTTTAATGTTGATGATAGCGTCTGAAAGTGTTGCACTTGGTAGTTAATTCCGTTCAAGGCAGAATGCAGTCGACAGGTTTTATCAAACCAATTTACACCGTTCGTTGAAGTGCATTGACCTTCGAAGCTCTGGGGTTTTACGACTTGGATTATCGTGGATTAAAAGATGTTCATGTCTGTATTCTCGGGATCCCCTGTCACACATATCCACGCGTAGCTCTATCTGTTCATGTAGCTTTATCTGGTCATGTAGCTTAGGATACTCCCAGTACAGCTATTCTTTCATGCTTCAGGGTATTTCTTCATATTACGACGCACCCACACCTTAACTCGTGTATGTCACCCATTTGGCCATTACAATGTTACAAGCAAATACTGCTGCCTCAGCGCTTGAAACAACCTATAAACATTACACCTTCTCGTTGAACCTCCAAAACCTCTACACCTTCTCCTTCTTAAACTTCGAGACAATAGTCTTACTTGCGTTGGAAAACTTTGTCTTGATGGAGGAAGAGAGCTTGCTGCTTTTCTCGTTTTCGTCGTCCGAATCACGCAGTCTCTTTAAACCTTCCTCTTCGTTCTCCAGCCCCGATTCAGAAGCCTCCACCTGTCTCCCGTTCGCTTCCTCGTTCACCGACCTGAGGGTAAGGGGATCTGCGTCTCGCAAGTTCGGAGCCTTTTGTCTGATGGGGTCGCTGGCCAACATACTGCCATTGCACATGTCCACGTCTTCTTCAGCCTCGTCATCGTCGTCATCGTCGTCATCGCCAAAGTACGCTCCTAACAATTCGCCGTTCGTTGGGGCATCATTATAGGTGGCGGTGGAAATCAGTGACGTGACAGAAGTGTTCTCTCGGACGGCAAACTTGTTTTCCACCAAGGTCACAAGCTCGGAGCCGTTGGAAACGTAGTCGATGCTTGTCAATAACCCCTTGAACTGGCCAACAATGTACGTGGCCAAAAGCTTAAAGTTCTTCTTATGCTCGGCTCGGTCCAAGCCGTTCAAGACCTGCTCGATAAGGTCCAAGCACGTGGAGTTGGCCAAGTTGTTCAAGCGGTTCGTCTCCTCTAAAAGCTGGAAGATGGGCGCGAGGAGGTTATTGGCTATGACGTGGCGGGTGTAGATGTCATCGTTGAGAAAGATAATGTGTTTCAAGCACCGGATTCCCGCAAGACGCAACTGCAAGCGGGTCGTCTGTTCCACGAGCTTCGATACACCCAGCAAGATGGAGTTCTCCAAAAAGAATACCCGGCACATGTTTTTGTCATGCTCTCGCGTGCAGAACGCAATGAGCTCGCACAACTGCTGGTAAAGAAGGCATCGGCTCATCGAGTAGCCGTATTCGAGAGGTTTCTGTCGGGCCACATCCACAATCGGCTGAAATAATCTGGGGGCCACGATTGCATAAAACGCCTTAAAGTACTCGTCGGTTTTCAAAGTGGTTACAGTTTTCAACGACTCCATGCTGCTACCGGAACTGTCGCCAGCCGGGTCGAGCAAGAGCTTGAGGGCCTCAAACGCTTGGATTTTGAGACCCTGGTTCGCCTCGTTAATCATCAAGTCGCTGAGAATCGAGATCAAGCTCATGTTGTTGGAGAGCTTGAGGGACGACGCGTCATCGGGATGGCACCCGTTTACAAGTAACACGTCGTGCTCGATGATGGCGACAATCAACTCAACGCTGTTGACACGGATCGCCGTTAGCTCGTCCTTGAACCCAAACCCGAGCATTTTGAACAATCCCTTCTGCACAAGCAGACGGAAAAAGTCCGACTTCTGGTTCGGCTGTAGGGATTTAGTGATGAGCGTGAACTGGTGAAGCATCCGCACCCCGTTGCGTTTAACCTCGGTGGTTGGAATGGCAGTGCGATGAGTTTTCATGTTTGGATTGGTAACAGAACTGTTTGGGTCACCAATGGTAGTGTTCGGATCTACATCCGAGCGGTTTCGATCCGCCGCGGTACTAGAATCCCCTGTAGTGTTCGGATCTACATCTGACCGGTTTTGATCCGCCGCGGTACTAGAATCCCCTGAACCATTTAGGTCCATATCAGTTTCGGAATGGTCTTCCGGGCCATTTTGATCCACATCGGTGCCGTTCTGTTCCACGTCAATGCCGCTTCGCGTCCATTCGTTTTGCTGCAGGTTCTGGCTTTCGTACATCGCAAACAACTGATCAAGAAAGTATGGTGACTCTTTCAAAAAACTGATAATCTCCACCTGGTTGAAATAGATCAACGTGTTCATCAACGTAAGTGTCGCATCGTCCAACAACCGCGCCATTATCACATCCTTCAAAAACAGCAACCGGAAATTGTTTTTAATCAAACTTTTAATCTCAGCATCGCTATCGGTAAGCTCCACCACCTCCTTGAACTTCGATTCGTCAGCCAAGTACTCGCGGTGGTTGGCCTTGTGCGTGGGAAAATCGGGATCGTACTCAAAGATCCCGCACACCCCCATGATCACCTTGTCCTCGATCATAATTTCAATGATCGATGTTTCATTGTACAACGTGAGCGTCTTGAGGATGCGGCACAACAGATGGAGGCTCTTCAAGTCGCGGCGCTGCTCCGCGCTCTCAAAAACGCCCACAAGCTTCAGAATGTAGTCGTGGTCAATGAGAAACTTGGCCATGTGTTCACGCGTATAGACGGAGTTGGAGCCCTGGCCGATAGGCTCGAGCACCTGCTCCAAGCTCTGGGTCGTAGGGACCGGCGGGGGGTAGTTCATTGGGCCTACGATGAGCTCTGTGATGTCGGCGCCCTCCATCCCGCCGGGAACCACCTGCACGAGCGAAATGTTGCTCGAGTACTTTTCGTGCATGTCGATGATGAAGTCGCAGAGCGAGTTGCAGCCCTCGGCTTCCTGGAAGGAAAGAGCAATATCGTTGCCCGCAGGATCCGTCCACACAATAAGGGTATCCTGCTGGCGCTGGTACTGTGTGTCGCCGTCCAAAACGGTATTGAGGAGGATTTCACTTGCGTCTAATTCGTTGCGCACCACAAACCGCGGTGCCACGCTGTCGAGTTCGCCCGTGCAGTAGCCCGTTCCGTTGTCCTTCCAGTCCTCACCACTGAGGAGGTACACCTTCACGCGTCGCGGTGTACCTGTGGCAAGCGACGGGCCAGAGGCATGGGTCGAAGGTATATCGTATTGCATGGTACGGGTGTGTTATATGGGCTGAGTGGGTATGCAAAGGCGCGTTTTGATTTCAGCAAAGGTGCTTAAACACTTAATTGGGACGATTTTGGCAAAACTCGGTGGTGAATATCGGCAAACCAGTGAATATAAACGGGTCTTGTATACTTTAGTTGGACAGCCGGCGTTTTGGAAGGCGGATATACGCAAAACGGCGGGGAATAGGTAAGGAGCTCACTATAGATGTCAAGATATGCTTTTGCGGTGGATATAGGATATCTTTTGAAGGCGGCTTTGTTTCTGGTCTCAGGCTGTGGGTGAATTTTGCGAATCACAGGGCTATCAAGTCGAGTCGGCGGGCTTTGCAGAAGCGTGTTGTCGACAGTCGCGCTAGATATCAGCTGGTGGACGTGTACTGTGCTGAATACGCGTAAAACAGCGATGGGGTATAGGTTGGTATCTGAGAACAAAGCGTGTCTGTTTTGTGTTTCATAAAAATTAAAATTGAAGTAGCGCCCAGACAGGATATATGCCGCTCGGCAATGGAACTACTGTTTGGTGGCACGAGCGGTACGCGCACGAAAAATGGAACCCCACCAGTACCGTCTAGGCAGCACGATTATATTCGACATCGATTTTGAGGGGCAAGTTTTCGCGAGCCAGGGAGAGGGGAGTCTACTGAGAGATTATGGATATATAATGCGGTTTGAAGGAGAGTATGTAGGTTTCGGAGGCAGGGGCCCTGGATATTAGCACGTGCTTTTGCTCAGAGGGGCGCTGGCTTAACAACTGTTTTTTGCGCCCTTAATTGGTGAGGGTAAATGAACAGAGACAAAGCAAGGAAATTTCTCCAACCGGGGTATAATGGCCCAGCTGTGATGGCTGATTGTTTCTATATCGGGGTTCCTCGGTCTACCTGTGAAAACATACAGACGTAATGTCGCGTGACTCAGGGTCAGTCTACTAGGTGCATGCGTGCGCCGCTTGGAGGCCTTATGGTCTTTTCACCAAGGGCAGTCAATATTCTAAAAATATCATAGTCAACGTATGAGAACTTTAGTGAGCTCAGATATGATCGACGTGAAAGTTTGAAAGTTGATTGGAGATGTTCCTACATCGTTAACCTGTGCAAGCCCTATGTTGGGTTCGCATCACCCGCTAAAGACACGAAGGAATACCACTGACCCGTGTACAAAAATTCTGAAAATTTCAAATTTGTATAAGCTGTTACTAATTCAAAGATACAATGAACGAATACAAAAAAATGCAGGCCATCCAAGCATTCTACATTCTAACTAAAAGCTAGGTGGCTCCTACATTCTCTTGGAAGGGAAAAGAACGGTCTCCACGGCATCAATCGGCCGGTCGATGTTTCTGAACTGGCCAAAGTATGTCACAGGCTTTGGCTTGTGGGTGGCACCGTTATACTTAATACGCATCATGGAGATCTGCGACACCGCTGGATCGAGGTCCGAGTCGGGTGGAGAGATGTATGTGTCTAATTCATGGTGGATTCTGGTGGACGGATCGCCCAACATCATTGCAAGAATCAACGTGAAGTAAGCGTCGTTCCCGGCGTTGTGGAGATACGAATGGTTGACACGCAATCTCTGCAAGATCTTGCCTAGGTTACAGCCCTTATCGCCCTGAGAGGCCACCCACACGTCTTTGGTATCCAAAATTAAGAGCTCCTGCGGGAAGCTGATCCCAAGGGACTGGAACCAGGTGACGTCACCCTTGACGGAATGGCCCACAAGTGCGGTTTCATAGCCCGGGTTCTTCTGGGGCAAATCGACAAAGTAGTGATTGATCAAGAGCTGTACCAAGGTGGCTGCGTTTTCGCACGAGAGCACCAACGAGTCCCCGCCCAAGAAGTTGTCGCGGTTGTTAGGCACAAATGCGCCGTTTTTCATCTTTAGTGTCTCTTTCAACAAAATATGGAACTGGTGTATCACCGGAAACATGGCATTTTCCTGGAGTCTCGGGTCATAGATGGAGATTCCGATCTCGAGTACACATTTGGTGTTGCGCTCAAACGCCTCGACGTCGATACAGAACAAGACCGTCTTTCTGTTAGCAACCTGCTGAACGCACTTTGTAATGCGCGAGATCGATGTGGGGTTATTGAGGTAGACACTGGTCTTTTTGCCCCGTTTTTCGAGGTTCTCTGTGTAGTTTTCGATTTCCATGGTACGCTCCGGGGTGTTTGTATGCTTTCTGCCGTTCTTGGCCTTGAGCTCGGGGAAGATCTCGTCGATTTTAGAATTTTTCAACAATGCAGCATTTGGCTTCAAGCTAAAGCTCGTTCTATCGCCAAACGACTTTTTCGCCTCGTACGATTTGGGGCCTGTGGGGCGATTGTTTCTAAACGCAGCTGGGCGGTCGGCCTTCCACGATTTCCCTTTCTTGGTGGGCTCTGGGGTGGTCAGAGGAGATTTTTTGGTTGCCATGGTTCTGGTAAAATGCTGTGTAGTCTGGGCGTGTTCGAATACTCTCTTAAACCCACTTCTGATCATAGCACGTTGAAAGGAATGGATCACTGCAATACCGGGTTTGGTGAGTAACTGGTAGGAAATATAGGCTGTGCTAGCGTAACGGCTTGTGTTCCTGGTTCCTGATTCTGTGTCAACAATGAAAACTGATGTGTAGTCTTTGCGGATATGTAAGTCTACCCAACCCGTTTTAACTTGCATTGAAATTTTCATCAGCCTTTTTTTCCTTTTCCGGCGCTAATGATGCAGGTTTGGTAGTGTGTGCACACTGAGTCGCGCCGTTAAAGCTTTCCTGGTTTAAGGTTAAGGATATCCCGTACAGGAGATACACAGAACGTTATGTGCGATCCCAGGGAATCACAAAATCTCCACTGCTTCCTATGCGATGGGTACTTATCGGTTCTGAAGGCAACCATGGTATACTAATTCTGGAAAACCATATAGAAATATGTTTTGTTCGAGGTTGTCTATCCTGCGATTCTCCCTTTTCATGGCCTTCAATGAGCTTGTGTCTCTGATTTTGAAACAGTCAATAAAAGGCGGTGTATCTAAATTTAACAAAAGAATTGTAGGTCACCATACCCTGTCTCTGCTGTAGTCATAGCTAGCTAGCAGAGTCCTAGAACAGGCGGATGTATACATCTATGCATGCTCATGTATAACTTGCATATGCGTTTTTGCCGGCCCAGAGATGTGATATCGGGAGTATGAATGGACCTAGGCCTAAAGTGGTTATCTTTACATGCGGCACCATAGATGAGAGAAACTAGGACAAAATTTAACTGTTGATTACTTGAGAAAAAAGGTTTTGTAAATATAGCAATGTGGATCAATGTTTGCGCCCCTAGATTGTGCATTTGAGTTGAGTCCCACACACAAATCTAGAAAGCACCCAAGACAGCAGCAACCCCGAAAAGGGAGGCAGCGATGAAGGTTGTCTTCCAGTTTTGGTCAGAGGTACCCATAGCACCGGCCGCAGAAGTAGAAGAGGTAACGGACGACGTTTTAGAAGAGGCGGAGGAGGTCTTGGAAGAGGCAGAAGAGGTCTTGGAAGTCTTAGAGGAAGCATTCGTGAGAGCAGAGGAAGCTCTAGAAGTAGATGAAGCAATAGACACTCCGATTGGAGCTGAAGATGCGACAGAGGAGACTGCAGAGACACCAACGGAAGCCGAGGCTGTCGAAACAACGGAGGCTGTCGAAACAATGGAGGCTGTCGAAACAGTGGAGGCTATCTCAGTACCGGTAGAAAACTGGGAAGCGGCAGACGCGGTAGAAGCAATAACTCCAACAGCGGTGGAAGTGAGATCACCCGCGATACTACTCAAGGGGGCAAGAATCGCAGCTGGGTTCGTGGTAGTTTCACTCAAGATAATATTGCTAATACTCATTGGAAAATTTGGACTGAAACTTGGATCTGATTTGTTTCGGTTATGTATAAAATCTTTGGAGAATATACTTACTGACAAAAAGCTCTACGTGAAATATAAAGGAAATGTGGAAACTGCACCTATTTATATGTTCACGACGTGTCGATGTCTGGACCGTTTTCATTGGTATTAATAAAAACGAGGCAGTGGACCCGCATAAGCTGAAACCTATGAAATGAGCCTTGTCTTGTAAACAAGTGCATATTTACCCGCCATTCTCCTGTCTGCTTCAACGTTTCGGCAGCCTTACATCAGGGAACAGACAGAATTCTCGAAACAGTCGGTTCCGGTAAACGCAAACTAAATTAATGCGAAACACTACTTGAGAAGTCATTATAGGGAGCCCACAGGGGAAAGCTCTAGATCTCTTGGTGAGCAGAGATTATGCCTAACTCTATACTGAACACAGACAACCACGTAATACTACGTAAGGCATGCACAGGACCTCCACTATTTAAAAGCCAGAATTGGCGGTCCAAGGTAAACTAGAGGCAAGCCATTCGCACGCCAGTAATATCCTCATAAACCATTCTTTAGCGCTCTTATAGCTTCCAAGGGCGTCAAATTTGGTGCTTCTCGCCAAATTATGCTTTTTAACATCATTGTCGTTTGGTATACAATGTCCAATAAACCAAGAGGAGATTTTCCGCGTGTCAAGGGCCGAACGTGCGCTTCCTTGGTGTAGATACGACCTAAACCTTCAGATCCTGTCCTGTTCGTCCAAGCCTAGGCACCGGGCTATGTCTATATCAGTGCAAAAATATGGTACATGAGACAAGGAAATAAACGTGGTTTGAGTACCCCCAATAACCCTTAGAGCTCATATTTACGATTTTTAATTAGCTTGACAGAGCATGTCCTACCGACTGGCAGACCCCCTGTAACCGTAAATATTGGGTGTTAGTATCCTGTCTCCCGCATATATCAAATATACTCTATATATAGCTTCGGCCCCCCTAACCTCCCCTCTTCCATTCGGAGCCGGTGTAGACCGACTTTGCATGTGCATCCTGTACCTACCCACTTGCTGCGTGCTATGGCTTCATCCCTCGTTTCCTAGTAATCTCTTCGCTAGAGAGCATCTAGATTGAAGCCCTCTGGCACCATTTCCATCCAAAGCCGAGGATTCATTACGAATAGTTCGGTTCAGAATTGCCCAATTGGTTACGCAAGGGAATGTAGCGACAAGATGCTACACCCATGCAGGCTGTGCCGTGTACAGCTTGGATGGCGCAGCAATACGAAAATCTGCAGGTGTCAACCTCCCAGATACACCTCACGGTATTTCAAATACTACGTCACCCTAACGTTTGCGGCAGCAATCTGAATCAGAGTTCAAGCTTCACGATTCAAATGCAGTAACCCCTAGATAAACCTTGGGTTTAGCAACCTCTGAGTGCTTGCTCTTAGTGGCAGCTGCATCTAAAACGTCACTTTGACGCATGACAACAGCTCACCACGCACACACAGTGCAGGAGAATACTAAAATTTCCTTAATTTGTTTGTTTTTTCCAGCTGTCTGTTGGTTGCGCAGGCCTGTGTTGTTCTTTTTCTCCTTCCCGTATGGCACGCACGCTTCGCTGTTTTGGCTTTGCTAGCAGCCGCTTCTGGTGACCAACCTGAGAATGAGTAGCAAGTGACGGCCGAGTCCAACCTGCCCACTTTGTAGTGTCACTCGCTACCATCTATATATATAATCTCCCCCTCCTAAAACGCACACACACCTTGGACAACTATATATCCAAATATACCAATATGTTAAGGCGTCTCTTTACTTTCGTGCCGATCTTGTTCCTCGCAGGGTATGTAACCGTTTTGGAACTGTTTCGGACTCCATACTAACGCCCCTAGTTCGGCCTTGCTAACCTTCTTAATTATCCTCTCAGGTGCCACCCACGGCTCCTTCTTGACTAAGCTTTACTGGATCCAAGCCGATACCTCCAGCATCACCAGCACCACCAGCGCCGACTTTGCCACCTCCAGATGGACCAGCAACGGTATCTGCAACGTCGACGGCGGCAGCGTCATCGGATGCATCAAGAAGCCTGCGTACCCATTCTCGCCGGAGGACAACTTCGGTGACTCCGATACCTTACCATCGGGCTTTGTCACGTCGCGCAAAACCTACTACTACTTGACCAGATTCGCCTACGCTTTCTGGATTGTGGGCCTCTTCTTCACCCTTGTGGCGTTGTTGGGCTCCTTTGGTTTGTTGTGCGGTACCGGCCGCATCATTGGCTTCTTGAGTGTCTTTTCCGTCTTTATTGCGTTCATTTTCATCGCCGGCGCTTCCAGTTTCCAGACCTCCGCTGTGGTTTTGGGCCACAAGCAATTCAAGGACGCTAGCATGAGCCCTAAGTATGGTGTCAAATTGTTGGCCTTTGCCTGGACCTCCACCTTCTTGTTGATTGTTTCCCTGTTCAGTTTGTGCTGCGCTTCCTGTTTCGGTGGTCGTTCTAGCCGCTCCAAGGGAGCCTACGGTGCCGACCACGAAAAATTATACAGAGACTCGAGATTCCCGGACTCTGACGATGAGGCTGCTCACCCGTACGCCGACCAGACTGGCGTTGTGGAGGCCGAGCCGGCCACCGAAAACAACTCCAAGGGCATTAAATTCTTCAAGGTGAGAAACGCCAAGACCAACTCCCAAACGGTAAACGCTCTCTAAGGAATAAGTTGAGTCGTAATCAAGGTTCTGACGAAGCAAGTCTCCTGCTCCCTCTCTGCCTTGCCGTTTCGTCCTGAAACTTTCCTTTTTGTCTTACTAATTTCCCATTTCTACCCCCTTTTAATACCTTTCTATAATACTAATTTCTTATTCAAGCATTGGCCCTGTAAGCGTGGTGTATTGGGTGGTAGCTCAGGTTACACGATTATGCTTAAAGTGAGTGATTGGGCACCGAATAGCCCTTAATGACTGTGAATTTCATGGCCCTCTTTTCACAATCCGAGCTCAGACGTCGCAGGGACATTCTGCCCTAGTCAATGCCAGACTTGTATCCTTTAGCCTCACTGTTAGACCCCAGAACCGCTACAGCTGACAATCAAAGGGGTATTTTCGGACCGTTAGTGTGAACCCCGCACTAGCCAATGATATTGTCTTAAAGTACCTTGCTTTGCCACGGTGTCTATAATGTAGCTCGGTTTACGTACAGCAAAAGTTGATATGACCCACGTGTAGGTTAGCCCTGGTTAACAAGCCCCCAAACTTTAGATTCCAGCTGACAGTTTTAATGGCAGCCACCTTATATAATGGAAACACCCTATTGATAATGACTGTCCAGAAAAAGACCTGGATTTTTGACGTCAACTTGGCACCTTCCTGGCTCGTCAGGTCACGGTCATAGCACCAGCTCATTCTTTCCGAGCTTGGTAGTTCCCGGTATTTGTTTGTATTTCTCTCCCAAACTATGTCAATGTTTCATACGTAGTGTTTTGATTGCCCTCAAGTTTTGGTATTCTGCAGGGCCATCAGTCTCGAAATCGGTCCATAATGTATACAGGATAACATAGATCTGACCGTACCCATGGTAGCTTCCTCTATCGCTCTCTGATCTGGTGAGATCAGCTCGTCTATCAATTAAATCCACTGACATGGTGCTATACCTATCGGGGATTGTTATCTTTACGCTGGGACACACCGCCACTGACAATGCGGGCGAAAAAGCTACGACTGTCGCTATGTGTGTGGCATGATGTTGCGGAAGAAAGCGCCCTTTGGGAATTATCAATAATCGAGTCGCTATGGTTGGGATAACAACTTGATTAGAGTTTTGTTTATAATTTATGCCCGGATGATGATATTTGAAGAGGATTCCTGATAAGCGGTACCGTGCGCAAAAGATGACCCACCGGCCCACCCCTCATTTTACTCCAAACCTTGGTCTCGGGCCGGCCATTAGTCTGCCAATCCGTAAGAGCCACTTCCTTCCGAGCCGTGGTTAAGACTAATCCCCTAGCTCGTTTTTGGTTCATGGGAAATTTCGTACTTTTGTGGGTGTGAACCTAGACCAACCCAGTAGATAAGGTGCTTTTGCCGGCCTGAGTGACGAGGGAAGAAAAGGCCAAACGACGTCATCAGACGGAGCTATTGCCTTTCAAGGCAATTCCCCCCTCCACTGATAGCCAAACTTTTTCTTTTTTCCGAGAATCCATGCAGGAAATTCCCATTGCGCA
Organism: Babjeviella inositovora NRRL Y-12698; assembly: GCF_001661335.1. Classification (NCBI taxonomy): domain Eukaryota; kingdom Fungi; phylum Ascomycota; class Pichiomycetes; order Serinales; genus Babjeviella; species Babjeviella inositovora. The sequence continues at coordinate 1,433,577 of NW_017566838.1, forward strand.
CTTTCACGGGCGGGAAAAGTTGACTTTCTCCATGCATGACGCTGATTACACTTCGGTCGTTCTGTTACAAACGGGTGCCATATAACATCCCGGTTGTTCCATATATCTATTCTCACTTCCCTGCTAACCGAGAATATTCTTACGTAACTTCTGATAACTGCTTTTCCCCTATTACATGACCCCAGCGTACCCCGAACCATTCCTCCATTTCTTCCTCCGTTTGACAAATAGGTCCCCCAGTGCTGTGTAATGCGCTAACGTCTTTTGCCATCAAAAGACCCTCTAACCATTCATATTTTTCCGTAACGATCTATAGCCACAACTCATAAACTACACAAGCCATGACAACCTGGTATCGTTCCACCTCCGTCACGAGCTTCACGTCTGCCGCGAGCAGCGACATTGAGGCAATGACCCATCATATAACCCCCCAAACCACTGCCGCGTCGTGTGACGAGATGATATTGGACATCCGCAAGGTCTCTATAGACGAAACTGCGTGCTTTGACACGTATGTGGCTGTGTCCCCACTTCAAAACATATCCGATATCGAACAGGAAACGCCCGCAGAAGAGTACCCCAACTTGGAAGACTCCGCTTATCTGTATTGTTTAGCTGTGCCCAAGGGTGCGTCAGACACGGCCCCGGCCAGGAGACTCCTTGCAGAAGGGGCCGGTGGCTGGATCTATGCGGCTAGGCTGAATCAAGCCCCCTCTTCCAAAGTCGTGCTCAAAAAGTTGAAAATCGAGCTCTCCAGCTGCCACATAGAAGGCCAAGCCCCGTCTACCCAGCACTTGTATGATACCTTATCACTTCGCGAATTCAAAATCATGCAAAAATGTAATGCCAACTCCAACATCTTGTCCGTTCTAAGTCTCCTCAAGGACCATACCCCAGAGGAAACCGAGGAGCAGACGGCTATTCCCTACCGTTGGTGTCTTGTGCTACCTCTCGCGGACGGTGGTTGTCTCAAGACTTTGCTCGGCGATGTGCGGTCACGCAAGCTAGCCTTTCCTTTGGATTTCAAAGACTTGATTTTCAAGAAGCTAGTCAAGGCGGTAACTTTCCTTCATAGCCACAATCTTGTGCACCGCGATATCAAACCGGAAAACGTCTTGATTGACGGTAACGGGGAGTTGAAGTTGACCGATTTCGGCTATGCCCTCGACTTAGGTGAGGGCGGTAGTGTCTCGGACCTTGCCCCGGCCAAGATCAATCTTGGTACCGTATCGTACAAGTCCCCTGAATTATTCAACCCGCGGTACAGCGGTGCGGTCGCAAAGGACTCTGATGTCTTTAGAAAGTTTGACTTCCGGGCTGTGGATGTGTGGGCGCTTGGTCTTTCGTACTTGGTTATCCATTTCATGATGAAGCCATGGGACGAGGCCAGCGCCGAGGATCTATACTACAAGGCGTATGCCAGTCTTTACAAGTCAGAAGAAGTTGCGAAACAGTACAAAAAGCTTGTCATGAACAATGCGTTTGAAAAGTCTGCTGCGTTTAAAGCTGATAAGCGGAAATCCTTCGAGATCTTTTGCCGAATCAAATCCATGGATACCAAGGAGGTTGTCATCAGAATGTTAGACCCGATACCTTCCACCAGGTTTACCATTAAGGATGTTTCCAGAAGTAAGTGGTTGACCCAGTGTGTTGATGACAACAAGGGGCTAAGCGACTGGGTTAAGAAGGCGGCTAGGGGTTAATATCGGCCATTTTCAACGGGTTTGTACCCGTTTCTTTTTGGGGTATCATTGGGAGTAATCTGTAAGTAATTTCTCGAGTCTCGTTTCGTGTTTCATAATAGACTATATCTCTAACTTTTACGTAATAAATATTTTCCAAACGGTATTTGCCTTTAACTTTGACATGGTGTATGTCGGAGAGACCTTAACCTTAATAAGCTATTTATAAAATATATTTATATTTATAGTAACAACTAAACAGCTGTTTATGATATTACCTTATATATAAATTACAGTAACCAAGTATTTGTACACATACGCTGAAAAAATGATATATGGGAATATATATGGATATATACACCGACCGAACTGGCCTTGTAGTCACGTTCAACGTCTTGTTCTGCTGACTTCCACGGTTACGCGTGCGGCAGAAAATTTCACTTCCTAATAATAGCTGGAGCAGGGCGAATATCCAGGGCCTAGACCATAAACTTTAACCTGTATCAATCGAGAGATTGCAATACGCTGTTCCTATATACCAGACGCCAATTTCACGTGCCTCAACCAGAAATACACAATTGCGTCATATCGCGCAATTGTAAACTGTGGATATGCAGGCCCTTCCAATAAGCTCCGGTGCAGAGAATGCAGCAATCAACCCAGGTCGAAGAGGCTTCCGGTGCTGAAACCGATTAAGATTTGCGGCATTCCACGATATTAGTTTAGTACCGAAACGATCATGGACTAGATATAGTTTAGTATGCAGCTATTACCAACAATTCTTCATAAACACTCCGTTCAATATTTGATTCTCTAACCCTCTGACACACCAGAACCTCAAGACAAATGTTATCTATAAATGTACGATTACCTCGAGGCTCCCATAGACCTGTAAACTATTGTGGCTGACTCTGGTGGGTTCAGACATACTAAATGCACGTGAGACCAGCAGTGCAAGGAATACAACATCATGCATAAGTGTGTTAACGAGAATATTTAGAGAGAACTCCCCAATCTCATGAAAAAAAAAAATTATAAAACGAGCCGGGCATCTCATCAATGTGACACCCTTCAGCCTTCAGTGACATTCTCTTTGCCCTATTTTTTGGTCTCCCAAATTGCACTGGACCCCGCCACATGCAACAAAACCCGACATAAGCAAAAGACAGAATGACAGCCAAAGCCGAGACCAACTCCCGGTCATCCTCCACCACTGGGTCAGCGGAAAAAATTACCCTTGCGGCGCACTACAAAAGTACCGATGTGACCCAGGATAAGTATCCGGACGACGAAGTAGCCTCTGATTCGGAAGTTCAGATCCACTACCGGAGCTGCTCGTGGCAGAGAACCGCGGGCCTTTTGTTCTCGGAGTACATCTGTCTTGCAATCATGTCGTTTCCTTGGTCCTACTCGGTCTTGGGATTAGTGCCCGGCTTGATCTTGACCGTGTTTGTTGCCTTGACCGTTTTGTACACGGGTTTGGTTATTGGCGATTTCTGTGCCAAGTACCCGCATATCACCAACGTTTGCGACATTGGCCAACACTTATTCTGGGGAAAGAAATGGGCTTGGTACGCTACCGCAGTGTGCTTTTTGTTGAACAACACTCTCATCCAGGCCTTGCACGTCTTGGTGGGGGCCAAGTATTTCAATACCATTTCCGACAACACCACCATCTGTTCCCTCGTATTTTCCGTGGTGACGATTATCGTTTGCTTTTTATTTTCCTTACCCAGAACCTTTTCCTCAATGTCGGGAATTGCCTACTTCAGTGCACTCACCATGTTTGTGGCCGTGATTCTTTCCGTTATCTTTGCCGCTATCCAAGACCACCCCGAAGGGTTTCACCCAGAGGTTCCCGTCCAGTGGAATTTGTGGCCAGAAAAGGGAACCACGTACGTTAGCGGGATGTCTGCATTCTTAAACATTGTGTACACGTTTGTCGGCCAAATCACCTACCCGTCCTTCATCTCTCAGATGAAGGAACCAAAGGATTTCAAGAAGGCCCTCTACTTGGTTACCGTTTGCGAACTTATCACCTTTGCGCTTGCAGGTTCCATTGTGTACGTCTATGTGGGTAATGCATATATCACGGCTCCGGCCTTCGGGTCATTGATTGGCAACTATAAGAAGATTGCCTTCTCTTTTGCTTTACCCACCATCTTCTTTTTGGGAGCCTTATACGGCAATGTGTCTTCCCAGTTTATTTTCCTCCGGATCTTTGACGAGAAGTCTCGTCACCGTAATAACCATACCAAAAGGGGGTGGACGGTCTGGGTATTGCTCAATCTTGGTTTGTGGGCTATTGCCTTTGTGATCGCCGAGGTGATTCCATTTTTCTCTGATTTGTTGTCCTTGATGTCTTCGTTGTTTGACTGTTGGTTCGGCTTTGTCTTCTGGGGGGTTGCATATTTCCAGTTGCGAAAGTCTCATTACGTCGAGACGTTGGGCGAACAAGACATTAGTTTTTTGGAAATCTTCAAAAAGGAGTCATTCGTCGGTAAACTTGAGTTCATCAGTAACTTTGCCTTGATTCTCATTGGTATCTACATTTTGGGACCCGGACTCTATGCCAGTGTGGACAGTATTGTCCTCTCGTACCAATCTCATCTTTATGGGTCGGTTTTCACCTGCGTAAGCAACGCTATCTAGTTTTTTTATTATTTATTTTAGTTTATTTTTCATCAATCTTTCCCAGTTCGGCGCCCTTATGATACCTAAGAGACTTCGAGGGGAATATACGGAGTTCTAATTAATTATATTTTGATATATATGGGTATTGCGCCTATTCCAAGAACGCTTCAAAAAATACGTCCTCGGCAGATTCGTCAACATAGTTAACATTGACTGGAAGCTCAAACTGCTCGGCGTCAACCTTCTCACCAGATTCACGGTTGATTCTAACAGCATGGCCTTTTACACGGTGAGTGATGGTCACGACGCTAGGAATATTGACATTTGGCAACACGTTCTGAAGCAACAACTTCTGGCCAACGATTCTCTTCATTTGGTTCTTGGACGTGGCCGAAAAGCCCACATCCGTGGCTAAATCGTCAGAAACAAACTCGAAGCTGGAAATAACCTTATGCTGGTCACAGCTCCTGTCATATTCAGAAGTGGACGTGTTTGCAACCAACTTGTTGAGCAACTGTTTTCTGGTGGTATCGAAGTGCTTCTGAAGATCAAGGGCCGACGCAGAGGAGTTCAGTTCGTCATCGGAAACATTGGTACTGCTCAAAGGAGAGCCAAACTGGGACGCAGTGGCATCATGGTGGTTGTAGGCGGTATGCTCGATCAAGGAAAGCTTGATACTGGAAACTTCGTACTCCTTGCCACGAATCTCCTTGGCATCATCCAAGTGAATTTTGATAGGCAAGTACTGTCTGACCAACGGGGTGTGATAGTTGGCCTTAATGAAATCCCCCAAGTGCTTCTTTTCCGAATACGCAGTGGATGAGCCAAACGAAGAATGAGATCTGACGATCTTGACGCTCAAGTAGCTGCTCAAATCGATTTTCAAGCTGGGCGCGGCGATGATTGACTTCAACAAGTTTTCGTCAAGGTAGAATTCAAAGGGGTATGTGTTTGTCGATCCCTTTTCCAACTTGGCACCGGTAATAGCGTCCTTCACAAACGATCTGTAGTTGTCGCCAAGGGAAAAGTTGCGCGAGATGTCGTACTTCTTGACATACGGATTATGCAAGGTTTGGTACTGCTTTGTGAATTGGTTCACCAAAGTGACGGAAATCTCCTTCAACGAGATGGCGTTCTTAGCAACGATGACCAATTCACCAGTGAGGGTATTGTCGATAAGCGACTTTAAATCGATCTCGACGGAGCTCAAATCAGAAAATCTACCCATGGTAAGCGATAAGGATGGATACAACGGTATGGGAATTTCCAGTGCGGAGTGTATGTGATTATGGAAATACTTTGGATCTAAAATTGAGGGTGACAATCGAGCTTTATATATAGTGATTTGTGTAGCAAAAATGCCTCATTGCTTTCTGGCAAATCTCGTCATAAACCTAGACCGGTTGGCTGACAATTATTTCCTGATGCGCATGTACACCGTTGTAAATATATTTCTTTTTATCTGCTGAACGATGTCGGAGTTTCCACTGTGCGTCAAGCCGTAAACATTTGCCGTTCGGTGACAATTAAGGGTTATCCTACACTTTTCGCAAATAATGGCGCGGTAGACCGGAAATCTCTACTAGCCAAATATACATACGTTGATTTTGAAGCTTTTTGATCAGTTCTAAGGACCTCTAGGCCCACCCGTGTTATATCGGAGTGGCTTGCGCCGAATACGCACGGCGTGCAGGGCCAGAGTCCATATTCGTTGCTTTGCACAGGCCAGAGAACGCTAGAATATGGCTCGATTTGAGCCATGACTCAAGCATCGCGAATTATTAGCATATGGTTCTGCCCTGTACGGGTAAATCCGATCCGAAACTCGAAATCGGCCTCTCGGCGCCTGATTGTAAACGCTGGGTATCGGAAAGACCCTTTTGTCCAGATTTTTCCGACTAGTTTAAATAGAGCGGATGTAACATGATCCGTATATCATACTTCATTATTAGTAGTGCGTAGGATAGAGGTATAACCACGCTGCCATGCATACTGCGCGTTTCTTCAGTTGCCACCATTACACGCAGGGAGAAAGTTTCGACTCAAAGCCTTACTAAAACGGCTGTCGAATAGTCTCGAACATTCGATGCTACCGGAACGTGTAACAGATCATAAACGATCAAGCCTTTGCTGCATCCGTAGAGTAAACTCCGGGATCAGCGGGCCTTCCGACCACCTCGAGACTCAATTTGTCCTCACATAGATCTGGTTTATACTTCACCCAAGTTCCCTGTATCGTTTAGTGAGATTCCTACCGTGCATTGACGCCCGAGCCTCTCACATGCCTGCGGAACCTGATGGCCAGCCACAGCTTATAAACTATGCAGGCATCGAGGGCCAACGCGAAGCCAATCGAAGGCCGCGACTTTCTATCTTTGTCATCGTCATGTACCTCGGAAATGTCTGATTACCGTATTAGGCAACTTCCGCCCATCATATCCGCATCTGACCCTGTCTCTCTCCGCTTTGCCGCATCTCCCCTCACTTTCGTCTTCACTTGCGTGAGGGATACCTCCCAGTTGCTGTCCGGCCACGGCTCTGACAACACGCTATATAACACACGACTTCCCCTCCTTTTTTATGTCGGGCTCGGTCTCACCATATCACCACATCATGGCTTCTGTTGCTTCCAACTTCACCAGAGCTTCTTTCAAGCAATTGCGTCCTCTCAAGATCAAGGCCAGCTCCAAGACCTTTGTCAGATCCACTGCGGTTGTCGGGTTGACCTCTGCTGCCTTGGCCACCTACTACTACAACAACGACAACAACAACAAAAAGAGCAACGGTAATGCTGCTAAGGCTTTGTTCGGTTTTGGCGGTGCCTCTGGGTTGAACGCGGCCCAGGTGTCATCGAAGGCCCAGGACGAGTACCAGGAAATTTACAACGCCATCGCGAAGAAGCTCCAGGACGAAGACGAATACGACTACGGCTCTTACGGCCCGGTCTTGGTCAGATTGGCGTGGCACTCGTCTGGTACCTATGACACCAACGACAAGACCGGTGGGTCTTACGGTGGCACCATGAGATTCGCCCCAGAGTCCACTGATGATGCCAACAATGGGTTGGAGATTGCCAGAAAGTTCTTGGACGAGTTCAAGGTCAAGTATGACTGGATCTCATACGGTGACTTATGGACCCTTGGCGGGGTCTGTGCCGTGCAGGAATTGGGCGGCCCTAAGGTCAAGTGGAGAGCCGGCAGAGTCGACCAGGATGCCTCCAAGTGTCCTCCAAACGGAAAGTTGCCAGACGCCTCCAGAGACGCCCCGTATGTGAGAAACTTGTTTGCTAGAATGGGCATGACCGAGAGAGAAACTGTCGCTTTGATTGGCGCCCATTGTTTGGGTGGCTGCCACGCTGACCGCTCTGGTTACAAGGGCCCATGGACCTTCTCGCCAACCGTCTTCACCAACGACTTCTACAAGTTGATTTTGGAAGACAAGTGGCAGGTCAAGAAGTGGGATGGCCCTAAGCAGTACGAGGACGTCAAGACCAAATCGTTGATGATGTTGCCGGCCGATATTGCCCTTACCGAGGACTCTTCGTTCAAGAAGATCTGTGTTGAGTACGCCAACGACCAGGACCTCTTCTTCAAGGACTTTTCCGCTGCGTTCCAGAAGTTGCTCGAAAGCGGGATCTCCTACACCAAGAGCACCAAGGAGTTTGTCTTCAAGACCTTGGACGAGCAGGAGTAGGTCCACTGGTTAGACATATTTATTAAGCATTTTGTGAAAAGGGCATGTGTAGAGCTGAATGTAGATGTGGGTTGGAGCATAAACGAATACGATTTCAGCCACGGCTGCTAGTTATGTGAAAGGGGTCAAGCTTTGGGGTGCTCAGCAGCTTCAACTCTCGCTCTTTATTTTCCGAACTTCTCGGGGTGAGCGCAGGATCACCCATTGGGCTCGTTGACCATAAATAATAATATAGTTGTCTAAGGACTAGAATTCTCGTAGTTTTATAGCCTAAAATTTACTGTATTTTTTTTTTTTTTTTAATAAACTCTCGAATTATATGTCAAAATCAGCTTATGACCTGTATTTATCCTATACGGCGTAACTCCAAACCACGTTCTCTCGGATATTGGTGCAAGAATCCCAAGATCTGAATGGCGAAATAACACAGTCCAACGTTGATAAAGGTCTTTTCGAATACTCTAACCATAATTTCTAAAACATTAAGCCAGCACGCCAATCAATCTATGCCCTCCGATGACTATGCACAGACCTATGAACTAAACCACCACTGCAACATTTAAGGCTATTTCTGGATATCCCACCGAAGAGGACCTACAGCCAAACATCTAAAGCACTAATAAATAGTAGCCTTACAGCACAAGCATATCCAATCGCAGCAATAATAGATCTATGCAGCAGGTTAGTGTCCGTACCGGATAGCCTCACAGAATATTTCAGGCAAGCTACATGGTCAGCACCAGACATCTCTTCACCCTAGCACCTACACAACATTCCCACCATGCTCAGATCTATTGGTATTTTGAAAACCTCCATGCGCGCATTCTCCACTGCGAGACCGTTATTTAACACCCAAACCCCGGTGGTGCCTACCTTGACCTGGAACGAGTACTTCCAGAAGAAGAAGGAGAGAAGCTGGATCAACACGTCCTCCGGGATCACCACCTCCTTCCTTTCCACCACCGCCGCATGGGCATACATTTCGACCGTGACCATTGATCCGACCCTGACGATGTTCGGGATGGACCCGTTGATGGCGCTCTTTGGGGGTATGATGTTGTCCACCGCCACCGGCTACATGGTTGGTGCGTCAATCATTGGTGATCTCGTTTTTAGCTTGAAGAATAGGGCGCACATGCCAGAGTTTGTGAACAAGGAGAAGATCTTCTTGGAGCGCATCATCAAGAACAGACCGGACCCTTCCAAGTCTAATGTGGCCAACCCAGTGCCGGACTACTACGGCGAGAAGATTTTCTGCTTGAAGGACTACAAGAAGTGGTTGAAGGATTGTAACACTTACAAGACCAGGTCCCATACTTTCTTGTAAAGAAAGGCTGAAACGTAGCCTGGAGGTGAGCTTTTGTTAGTTCCCAAGTTGATAAGACTTGCTGTCAATGTATATATATATCAGTATGATTCACGTAAGGATGTGTAGGAAGAGCAGTGGCACAGGAGTTTCTAAGTCGGCTTTTCGCCAGTTCTGCTAAATTCCTGTCCCGATGGCCTACACCTCTTGGTCAAGGCTTTGGATACTTCAATGGTTGTGGCATATTGAGCCTAAACGTCTTATAGATTTCAATTGACTTTACCCATCACGCTGTATTTCCACGCTTTGGTCATAGCGTTCTGCCTACACCCAACTTTACATCCAAATATCCACTGGCTCGTTAATTACATCACTGTTCCTGCAAAACCGAATGCAAGTCGGTCAAGGTCTCCTCCTTTTTGATGGCAGACTCGTTCTGCTCGCCCTGTTGGTGCTGTTCGCTCTGCGCGTTCATCGTGCGCTCCCTCAACCGCAACTCCTTCGCCTTGCGCTCCAACATATCCGCACGCATCTGCAACTCGCGCACCTGTCTTTCCTCCAACTGCTGTAACTTCAACTTCTGCTGCTCAATGCGCTCGTGGTTCAACACATACGGGATCGTTTCCGACATCATGCGCATCTGCTGGCGCTGCGGCTGCGCACTGGCGCTACCCACGCTGGCCCCGTCATCGTACACACCCTGGATGCGCACCGACGACTGCGATGTGTCTGCTCTGTGCGTGCGCGAGTCGTCTGTCGTGCGCGACTGCACCGACGATGTGTCGTTCTTTAACGTAGCAGGGGAGCCTGACGTCTCTTCGACGTCGTCAAACAACATGGATGACTTGTGGGTCGGGGTAGATGGCTCATAGAGCGCCCTTGTGGAATTCGCACCAAGCATCGATGTGGTCAGCTCCGAGTTGGCAAGCGCGGCGAGATTAGACAACGACGGCGGCGGCTTCTCCCGGGCCGGATTACCCATAAACGAAAAGTCTCTCGGCAAGAGGTTGTTTGCGTTATCATCCTCAAACTGCATCCCGCCGACGTTCGAAAGGCGCTCCGTGCGGTAGTTCTCATAGAGAAAGTCGTGGGTGAGGTCCTTCAAGTCCTGCAAGTGCGAGCCAAGCAAGACGGACTTGAGGATGGGAAAGTCGGAGTACTTGGCGTCGTCGATGTTGATGAAGCCCCACGGGTACTGTCTGCCGCGCACCTGGGTGCCATCCTCTCTGGTAAAAACCTCCTCCGACGCAATCACCGCGAACGGCTGGATCTTGTTGAGAAACTCAATCTCTTGGATGACATCATAATCGTCTTCTTCCTCATCGTAGGTGAACTCGAAAATCGGTACGTTATACTTCTCAATGTCCTCCATGATTGTGCGCTTAAACCGCCGCAACTCCACCTCCGTGAAGGAGTCCGCGCGCGCAACCACTGGCAACACGTTCACGTACTTCAGCAACTTTTTCATGCATTCCACATCGATCTCGCGCAACCCGTGGCCCGTAGGCGTGATGAAGTAGAGGCACACGTGAACCCGCGAATCCACAAACTTTGGGTTGCGTCTCACCTTTGTCTCCTCTGCAAGCACTAAATCGAACTGCTGCTTGAGGTAGTTGATGACTTCGCGCGTACAAACCTCGTTGTTGATGTTTTCGCCAAACCCGGGCGTGTCGATAATGTTTAAAAGCAACTTTGAGTCGTCTTCGTCAATGATCTCCACGTTCGTCTCTGTGATCGAGATTCCCGGCTCTTCGTGTGCCGTTTGCGGAAGGAACGTTCTCTCCCAAGCCGACGCGGTCATATCCCCGTCCGATGACTGGTACTTATGGTCCAAGATTTTCTGGTCAAGCAATGAGTTGACGAACGTGGTCTTGCCCGTCCCCGACTCGCCCACGATCATGATCGTGAGACGGATCCCCTTTTTAGCCTCTTTGCGGCGGACAATTGCGCTTCCTCTAATCATTGTGTGTGTGTAGAAGGAAGGTGATAGGAGACAATGGCGTGCCATTTTGGCAACTTGTTGTTTTCAAGCTCTCACCGCTGGTTATGAGTGGGGCGGGACCTGCAGTACGCGCCGGCCGGGTAAGCGGCTGGAGCCTGCCTTTGTTACACCAATACGGCGATATTCCAGTTTGATGAATAAATATGAGGCTGCCACTGCCAATCGGGCACGCATTATTGTTGATTATTTGCATTTGGTCCATCTTCTGAGAGCTTCGCGGTCTTTGAAGAAGAGTTGCACGTGACGGTGTTGTAGATCGGCTCTACATCGCTTGAGACCTAGGCCAACCAATGGTGATTGTCAGCTTATGCTCGGGTGATGGCAATTGACTCAGGTTGATCGTTGGTTCAATTCTTGACAGCAATTTATAGGCGGAATGCCCGGTTGTGGAATGCGACACCCGTGGGCCTTGATGGAACGCTAAGCGCGAATACTAGTTTAGTCGAAACCTTCGCTGCACGCTTCAAACGGGATGCATGGTGAAACAGCTGTACGCGTCGATCGCTTTCCAAAATTACGCCATAAGTACCGCGTGGTTTTAGAGCCTTCCTTCCTCTAGTCGCGCTACAATTGAAGGAAAGAGAAAGATGTATCGGGACACACATGCAAAATGATTGAATTATAAGGGAGCAAATAAGTAGTACAAACGAATGGGTCAGAGAAAGCGACAAAACAATGGAGAAAAATGTGGTAAAAGGGATAGAAAAATAAGTTGCAAATTAAAGAGGAAATGAGAATGACTCCATACAGGAGAAACAAAAAGAATGAGTCGAGGGGGGGGACAATCAATAATCGTGGATCCAGCAGTATCATAGTTCCTGAAGTGTACGCGATGAGATAAGAAAAGAGCTTCTCTTCGAGGCGTCTCGGCCGGGTGAGTTTCCAGGAAGATTCTCAGCCCAGCTACTTGGCATACAGATACGAGTACCCGTTAGTGTTAGTGCTGGTTCTTCTCTGGTTGCCCGGCCCTCTGACACCCAACGGATTCTTGGAGAAACTCAAACGGATGCCTCCCTTGCCGCCCACACCGCCTGGTCGAGGCAACGCACGGCCATACAATTCGGCCAACGCTCTGGTGGCATGGGCCACATCTTCAAACTCCACAAAACACATTGGCCCGTGGCTGTGCGGGGTGGCGGCAGCAGAGGAGGTGGACGCCGTACTGGCGCTGGACGACGTGGAAGCGCCGGTGGAGGTGGCGTTCTTGGTTCTAAACGATAACCGTCTGAATCCCTTCTGTGGAGCAAACAACGAGCGTAACTCGGTTTCGGTGGCATCTGGCGGTAAGTTACCGACGTATAACGTGTTGCACGGCGGGTTCTGGTCTGCCGGGTTGGCTGGCGGAGGAACTCTCGCCAAGAGTGACAAGTCCGGCAACACAGAGTTTGGCGGCAGGCCTGACTGAGGAGCAGAGATTTGGGAAGAAGCTTGAGCCTGGGAAATAGCCTGGGCCTGTGTCTGCGGTGGTTCCTGTGACTCAGACGACGAGTTCACAGGCTGAGCAAGCTGCGGTTGTTGTTGTTGTTGCTGCTGCTGTTGTTGTTGAAGCTGGATTGGATGCTGCTGTTGCTGCTGCTGTTGAGTTGGTGTCTGTGCCTGCTGACTTGCAACAGACTGCTGAGTTGGCATTTGCGACGGCAAGGCATTACCAGCAGAGTTTCCGTTTCCATTGAAGAAAGCAGAGTTCTGTCTTCTGCGGTCCCACTCAAAGCCCGGAGTCTGGGGAGCAGACTGAGCTGGCGGGTTTTGGCCACCAGGTAACTGGATAGAAGGAGGATGGGCCACTGGGCCCCACGGATCGCCTCTCACTAACTGCTCATACTCGCGGACATCGTTCTGGGCCTCCATGAGCAACAAGGACTTACCAGAGCCCAAGTCTGAAAGCTGGGACGAAGTAGGGGTGGCACTGACGGGCGGTTGTTGAGCCTGCGATTGGATCGCAGTGTTCACCGCCAATCCAGCGTTGGGGTCATTGCCACCGTTAAAGGGGTCAGAGAACATGAAGCGCGACCTCTGGGTGCCCATGGATGGACGCTTGCCGGAATAGCTGTCGTAGGCTGTGCCCGGTGCCGGGTTCATGGAAGAGTTGGTGGTTGGAGGGGAAATGTTGTGGTTCACACCGGGCAAACCGAGAGAAGCTTCGTCCAACTCAACTTTGATAGGACCGAAAGTGGGCCCGAAGATGCTGCAGCTGTCAAGCAACTGCGCGACGCGCTGCATCGCGGGCTGGCCCTTGAAACTCGCGAGGATGTACTGTGAGTCGGCAGACAATGTGACGCCCACGATCTCACTCGCACACAACGCAAAGATCAAGTGCGCCTCGCGGATGGAAATGTCCGGCGGGAGGTTCGATATTCTAAGGGTGTACGGAGGCGGAAGGTGGAGATGCGGCGGTGGAAGAATGTTGGTGTGCTGTGGCTGAGTGTTGAGCGACATGTTCATCATGGAGTTACTCAAGGACGAGGCCCTGCCCAAAAGCAGGTCGTTCATCAACAATGTACCCGAGGTGGGCGACGTGTTCATGTACAGCGGGAGCTCATTACTCGATAGCGTCTGCTGGCTGTGTATATTTGAAGACAACATGAGGAAAATAATTAGTAGGAAGATGGGGCTCGATAGAACGGGTTCTCAAATGGGAAGTCTGATGCTTTCGTGGTCGTACAATCAGGTGCCTTGGAAGAGGTCAGATGCTGTTGTTATTGATTGATGGACAGATGTGGAATGCGTGGGGCTTCGACAAATCTCAAGGGTGGTATCGAGACTGAAGCTTTCGGGTTGATTGTTCCTAAAGACGGTGGCAACCGGGGGTTTGGCTAAGCTTTAGACGCCAAAGCTGGGGAACAAGGTTACTTGAGACTTTCGGAGAATCGCAACAAAAACAAAAACGGGCTACAAGCGGAACACGTTGGGTATTCTCGGTCGTTGGTGTTGCTTGTGGAGGCTAAAACGGCGGCGGTGCACCTGCGTGTTATCTTTAGGGGGGAGTACAGATAAAGCGGCGATGCGGGAAGGGAGAGATGGGCTCTTGGATTTGGCTGAAGAACGGGGATGCAATTGGTAGAGAGATGGTGTGAGAAAAGGGGGAGATGGTGTATCGTTTTAGTTGTAATGCAATTCAGTTCTCGTTTTTCTGGCGGCTGTTTTGATAATTAATTACAAAGTGGTGGTTTCGCAGTGGGCGAAAAAGAAATTCAGCGAAACGGGAATTCTGTTCTGCCCTACTTTGGCGCGCCGAAAAAGGTCGTTTTTGCCCAAATACCCGGCATGGAGCGTGAATTGCTTTTTTATGCCTCTGACACGGAAAAGACAGTTGCTAGGGCACGCGATCATTCCTAGTATAACTGCACCAAAATTAATTTAGCAAGCTTTATAGCTCATTCTAGGGTGCTGAACATTGGTATTGACCGTTTACCAACGGAAACGTGCTGTTTGGAAGGGATATATCCTCTTGATGAGGTTCTAGTACCCAGTATTACACAACATGACATGATTTACGCCTGGCTAGCTGCGGTGCAGGACCCCTGCCCGTTTCCGTAGAGATAGGTATGCATCTAGCCCAAGGTCGCAGTAGGTCGTAGCCACGTATGAACTTGCGACGCGTCGTAATGTCATGTAGCGGCAACCATACAATAGGCTGCTGGTGTTCACGGTACGATCATCACGTGGGAAGGAAATGAAGGAATCTTGACACAACAACGCCGGAACAGCACAGGCAGACATGGGCCGCACACAAGGTGCGCTTTTTTCCTATTTGGGTAATATTGCTCCGAGAAATGGCTGATGGTGGTTTATGCTCCGTGAAGTCCCCTTGTGAGATTATGGAATCTGCTTACTCGGGGGAACTTTGAAAAAGAAGATTGGAGATTGACTGTTAGAGCTCAGAGGTGTATTTGCCGTGCTTTTGACCCAGCATTTTTCACAATTGGTCTAGGGTCAGCAGAAATAAGCGAATTTTAGGTAGAGAATACTATTCCGATATTATATTATTAGGGTTACAGGTGGTTTACGGTCTTGACGAGCACCCTTGCATTCGGCGTATATCCCCGAGAATAAAGTAGCATAATTGGCTATGATGGGAGTTCTCAGGCAGCCTCTATTCTCAGGCAGCCTCTATTGCCTCCAACTCTCCTCTATATATCACTCTATTCCCAACAGTAAACCTGGATAAATGTCTGTCCTTCATCCTGTTCAACTTGTAACCCCTCGACACAGAGTATGCAACCAATGCGGCTTGGGGTTGAAAAATTATATCTTGCATGAAATTTTTGAAACCAAACCTTCTATTTGGGTTTCCAATACTCGAACTTGAAACAGTTGGCTTTATCTTTCGTTTAGAAATCTTCAAATAGCTTCTTTTACCTCATCACAATGCCCCAGTCGTCTCTGGTATCTCTTCAGATACCAGCACAGCCGCGTACCCCGAAGCAAAAGCCTTTGAGCCTGCAACCCAGCCCCTGCCCCAGATGCTTCCAAGGTTCTGTTTTCAGGTTTCTTATATCCCCGAAAGAGACGATAGTTTCATGCGATAACTTAGAGTGTGATTACCCCTTCAAATGCCCACAAGCCACAAGAGACCATGATCTCAAAGTTGAGCTACAAGGCACATCCTCCAAGCGTCAACGTATCGATAATCTATTTCAACCCACTACAACGCAGGATATCTTGGACAGCTGCTACCAAAAGATTAAACTGTTTAACGGCACGGACCTCACGGTGTCCAGTGAAATTTTGGAGAGCTCGAGGAGGGAGAAAAATCCCTCGGGTGTCAAGGTTGAAGTGAAACTTGAATCGAGCGAGGACATTCTAATGCAGCTCCTCGCTGACCATACTGCTATGGCGGTGTCCAGGGACGAAGAAACGACAGGGGTTGGGTCAAAAAGTCTATATATAGATGACAGGATTGCATCCTTTATCACCAACCAGCCATCAAAGACTTGACTGTTTTCCTTGAGCAAATGAATGTCATCCCAAACACAACGACTTGTACCAATTCGCCGATACGTCATTTAGTCAGCTCTATCTTGCGAATCTTCACCCGATAAAATATCGATGCATGTAGCAATGGTTTGGATCTCAGTGAAAGATAATTTTGCTCCACCTGGTAAATCACAGACTTAACCATAGTTCACTCAATATTAGTATAGCAGCTGTAGCCACATACTATACAGAAAAATATATTTTGTAATAGCAACCAACTTTGAGGCTTTTTAAACCAATCTATCTCATTCAAAATATCAACCTGATCTTCCTTTTATACGTTCAGCGCCTATGTTCTCTATCCGTAGAATTAAGACCCGCCGCATGCACCTCATCTTCCTGCACCCAAATTTTTTTTACCTCGATTTTTCATCACCGATTTATATCTATCCCTCCACTCTCTACACAGCATGCTCACATTAATAAAAAGAGGGGCGGTCTACCAGAGACACACCTTCCAGAGAAACGTCTCTCTCTCCTCCTTACCCCCAAATATTCTACAGGGCGCACGTGTAGCGCCGGTAGTGGTCATTGGCGGTGGCCACGCGGGGTGCGAGGCGGCCGCTGGGTCTGCCAGGTCCGGCATCCCGACCCTCCTTGTGACCCCCGAGATCTCCAAGATTGGAACCTGCTCCTGCAACCCATCCTTCGGTGGGATAGGCAAGGGAACGTTAATGAAGGAAGTGGATGCTCTCGACGGTGTGTCGCCACGGATCGTGGACAAGGCTGGGATTCATTTTAAAATCCTCAACTTCTCCAAGGGCCCGGCTGTCCATGGTCCGCGTGCCCAGATCGACAGATACATCTACCTTAAGGAGATGCAGAAGGTTATATTACACTATGCTAACTTGGAGGTCATGGAAAACAAGGTGAAGGACATCATCGTCGACAGGGCCGAGGCGGGTTCCGACGTTGACGGAAGATCCTTCGGAAACGTGGTGGGCGTGATAATGGAGGACGGTACGGTGTTGAAAACCGCAAAGGTGGTCATCACGACCGGCACTTTTCTCGGCGGTGAGATTCACATTGGGTTGAACGCCTACCCCTCTGGACGCATGGGTGAAGAAGCCACATTCGGCCTATCCAAGACCTTGGACGAAGCGGGGTTCCGTTTGGGGCGGCTCAAGACCGGTACCCCACCACGTCTCTCTTCAAAATCTATCGACTACACCAACCTAGAGGTCCAAGCAGGAGACAGCCCGCCGTTGCCAATGTCGTTTATGAACGACACCGTCGCCCTTGCCGACCAGCAAGTGGTTTGCCACGGAACGTACACAAATACCGCAGTACACAAGCTTATTGCGGAAAACTTGGACAAATCTATCCACATCCGCGAGACGGTCAAGGGTCCCCGTTATTGTCCGTCTATCGAGTCAAAAATTGTCCGGTTTTCCCACAAAGATTCGCACCGTATCTGGCTCGAGCCTGAGGGTATTGATACCGATGTGGTATACCCTAACGGTATCTCCATGACCATGCCAGAGGATATCCAGCTCCGGATGCTCCGGCTTATTCCGGGGTTGGAAAACGTAGAAATGCTACAGCCTGGCTACGGGGTGGAGTACGATTACGTCGACCCAAGAGAGCTCAACAGCACCTTGGAAACCAAGCTTGTATCTGGGTTGTACTTGGCCGGCCAGATTAATGGGACCACAGGCTACGAAGAGGCGGCGGCACAGGGGGTGGTGGCCGGGATCAACGCGGGTTTGGCCGTTAAGCACAATGGCGAAAAAGCCTTGAAGCTCAAGCGCAGCGACGCCTATCTCGGTATCTTGGTCGACGACTTGATAACCAAAGGTGTGGATGAGCCATACCGCATGTTTACGTCACGTAGCGAGTTCCGCATCAGCGTGCGCCCAGATAACGCCGATGCGCGGTTGACGCCGCTTGGCCGCGCCTTGGGTGTCATTGCGGACGACCGCTGGAGCAGATATTCCCAGGAAGCAGAGACGGTGGAGGCTTTGCTCCAAGAGTTGAAGAACGTGGTGAAGACGTCACATAAATGGACCACAATATTTGAAGGCTTGAAGCTCGGGAACGACGGAAGTAGCAAGTCGGCGTTCGAGCTCTTGGCCCACAAGGACGTTTCCGTGGAGATGGTCATGCCATACGTGGCAAGTCCGGAGAAGTACGCCGCCATGTCGCCCAGATTGAAGCAAAAGGTGGCGATTGAGGGAAAATACTTCCCATATCTCGAGCAGGAGCGCCGCTTGATCACCGCGTTCACCGCGGATGAATCGATGCCCTTGCCCTTAAACTACGACTATTTTCAGATTCACAATATCGGTTCAGAAGCCGCCACATTGTTAAACAAAATCCAGCCTGAGACGATTGGCCAGGCAAGGCGCATCCAGGGAATCACCCCGGCCACATGTCTCATGTTGTACAAAATTTCCAAGTATGGCGTCGCCAAACACGCGCGAACCGTGCCATTAGATGACAGAATGAGGTTTTGACGACGATGATTAGTCTTAGTCAGTTGTATATAGATAAGGGTATGAATTGCTAGGGATTAAAGCCCCAGTGAAGGGAATATTCAACACAGTGTAGGAATTTATCGTGATATATCAGGCTCAGAGAGTATTACAAAGCTAATTGTATTTATGCTTGATATGAACTAGTTCTGACTAATTTTCCGTCTGCCGGAGGTTATCGATCACTAAAACTTACCCAGGCGAGAGAAGTACATCCATGGTGTACTAGAAATTGGACGGTATAATATAATTAACACTTGTCAACAGAGGCAATCTATCCTGACCAATCCCGAAACAGCAACAGATCTGACTCTGACGCGTATCTTTTCAACCTCGACTCCCGAAAGGTTATATTCATGATAAAACCTTAACTGGAATGGAAGCACCCCTCGCTTAACCCTCGTCCAGATCCTCAACCTTTGGTTGTCTCTTGGCAAGCTTCCGGTGAAGCTTTTCCTCGCGTTTCAAAATCCACTTCTCCACCTCAATCAAATTCTCCAACGGTAAGTGGTCATGGGCCAAACGAAAGAGACCCCCAACCGTCCTTCCACTGCCTATTCCCCGTAACCCATCAGACCGCTCCAACAACTTCTGTCTCTGCATGAGAAGAATTACATCGCCCGTATCTATCGTCTTCCTGCCCGCGTGCCTGGCATACGCCTCGAGATCCAGCACCTGCTGGGAAAAAAACTCGTCAGTCATCGATGATAGCACGTTGGCCATCTCGCCAGACACTGGCCGTTTGGACTGCAAAAACTGGGCTGCGAGATTATTAACGAGTTTCTTTGGCAACGCCGCCACGGACTGGGGTCTGGGGAGTCGCTTATTCTTAGCCAAAGGCCGTTTCCGCACTGTCACATTCACGCCTTCGGGACCAGGCGGGAGGTCTGGATCGGAAAATAGAGGTGGCGACTGGAGTTCCAGATCGGAAAGGGGATGTGGAGACGGGTCCCGAATAATGAAATCACTCTCGGCAAACACATCTCTCCCCATATCAGGCATGATTCCCTCAGGAATGGCGATATCGGAAAACAAGTCGCTCCGCAAGGACTGCCTGTTCCGTCCTTTTTCTCGCACGAGAAAATCAGAGTCCAAGTCCGGTGGGGGGTAGTCCCCTCCCATATCAAAGTCCTGGTAGTTTTCATTTTCAGATGCCACGCCAAGACTGCGTTCATCACGAGAAGCAAAGTTTGCCGGTGAGCCCAATACGCTGGGTTCCTGGGAGTTGTACCTGGGGGACCCAGCATGAAGGTGCTGTGCATTAGAGCTATCAAAGGGGGGGTTGAGACTATGTCCCCGGGTAACGGAAGATCTCACAATGTGTGTTTGTTCATGAATCGCCATAGAAAAGGTTTGTCCTGGAGAGCCATAGGCGGGTGGTATTAAAGCTCGCTCGTGGGCGTTTCCATCGCCAGACCTCATAATACCTGGAGACCTTATATCCAAGTCATGCTCGGAAACGCCGTCCGGGGATTGGACAATCCTGCTGTGAGACCGCTCGAGAGGCTCTTTCTTTGCCAATGCATCCAATCGCTGCAACTCCCTGAGCCTGGATATCTCAACCGCTCTCTCGGCCTCTCTTTCAGCCTCCCTCTGAGCCTCCACTGCTTTCTCCTTGACAATGACCCGAGATAAAAGTCGTAAAGTGTTGGTGGGTGTGTCTCTCTTTATATGGCCCCTGTGCCGCCTTCTGGGAGTGACATTCTCAAGCGCCAATCGTCCATAGGGGGTCACGGGCCTTTTCGGGGTATGTCTTCGGGGAGTCACCCGGGGGGTGGCATTTCGCAATATACTGGCCACGCGAGGGGGCGACTGTGGGGACTGTCTAGGCGTAGTTGTGGCTGAGATTCGTAGAGGAGTTCGCAAAGGAGTTTGTAAAGGAGTTCGCGTGGGAGTGCGGGCTGGGGTTCGCGGAGTTGTGGGTCTGCTGACGGACTTAAAGGTTAGTATTGGCAAAGACCAGGAAATAACCAGTATACATACCAGTTGGCCGGTGGGAGAACTCATTCTAAGCTTGTCGTCAGGAAAAGCCAATAGGATCTTCCCTCGTACGTCTTTTGTGTTTATTCTACGGCTTCAACTTATCTCCATGTTTACCAAAACAAATGATCGTCACGTGTGGATTTCTTTTTTAAAGATATTTGCATGCAGGAACTGAAATTTTTACTTGCATACAAGTGAAAAAATAGTGATAACCACTTAGGATTAGCATCCAACACAAACACAATGTCTGCTGCTGGAGACGATTTAGAAGACGGTCTTGAATACCTCGTTGACTCCGATGTCGATGAAGGTGTGGCTCTCCTGGGGGAGCCAACCTCCGACAACGAAGAAGGGTTCTCCATCGATAAGGAATCCAAGGCCAAAAAGAGAAAGAGAGACGAAGACGGCAAGTTACTGAACAAGAAGAAGATGAAAATGGAATACGATGTGCAGCAGAAGCAAAATTTGTCCAAGGAATCTACCGAACAGATCGCCGATTTCGTCAACAACAAGCTTAGAAGGATGAACCCTGACTTGTCTGCCTTGGAGTTGGACGAATTGTACTTTAACAAATCCTGTTTCAGAAGCACCGCCGATTGGGACCAGGAAAGAAACTTGGAGGGCGTGGAAAAGTTCATCTTGAAGCACTTCAGCAACATGTTGCCAGAGGGTGTGGCCGGTAAGAAGGCCAAACTGAAGAGTAAGAAGAAGCCGCTGCCAGCTGCTGTTGTTGCTCAGGAGAGAAAGTTCATCACCATCTTGTCCATGTCGGCCATCCGTGCCTGCGACGTGCACCGAGCCACCAAATCCATTGCTGGGTCCTCGGTGAAGCTTATCAACAAGAACAAGATCCAGGAGGACTTGAAAATCTTGCCAACCACCAGGTCCAGAGTCTTTGCCGCAACCCCAACCAGATTAGTCAAGGTTTTAGATGCCGAAGATTCCCCTTTGAAGGCTGAGGAATTAAAAATTATCATCGTCGATAGCACCTACTTGGACACGAAGAAACAACATGTGTGGGACGTCAAGGAGACATTGGAGGTGTTGAAGAGATTGACCAACGCTGGGTCGAAGATTTACTTGTATTAAGTATGGGTTAATGTGTACACTAGGTCCCTGTGACGTAACGAAACTATGAAACGGTTATAGAAATGACAGGAAGATGCCAGCCTTTCAAGAGGCTAGGCCTGAGAGATATAGTGTCAGAGTCTTATACAACGATGACGTTCGTATCTACATAGTCATCTGTACGCTAAAAATAGGTATATTTATTCAACTCATGTAGCAAGCCGAGGGGGAAAAAAAAAAGTTTTCAAAGGGACTGGCCAACGGTCACACCGTTTAATACGCATATTCACCGCTCAACCACGAGTTCAACATGGCCAAGGAGTTTTCAGGCTGGTTGTATGGAACCATGTGGCCAGCGCCGTAGACTCTCAAGAAGGTGAAGTGTTCGTGGTTCTTGACCTCACCGGCAGCCTTACCGTTGACCTCCCAGGATCTGATTTCGGCCTTGGCAAACTCGTCGGTACCGGACCATGGCAAAACGTTGGTCCAGGCTTGGTTACCCAACCAGTTGCAGATAAAGTCCTTGTCACCGGCGTAAATCAAGACTGGGACGTTCTTCCCCAATAACTCGGAAACGGCCTTGTGGTACGGCTTCATCCAGTCACCGGCAAACAAAAAGTTTCTGTTTACATCAAAGTTGCAGGACTGGAACTTGTCGACTTCGACCCCGAGGGCCTCCATGACAACCTCCTGGTTCAAGTATTCGTCGATGTACTCCAAGTTCTTGTAGCACAAGTTGGAGCCTTCACACATCGATCTAATGTCGTACACATTTCTGCCGGTCTTCTGGTAAGGGCCCATCTGGGCGTTGTTACAGTAGATAGCAGCTGGCACACAGGAGAACACGGACTGGGAGTTGTAGCACGATTCGATCAAGCTCAAGCATCTTGGGATAGAGTCCAACATGGCGTCACACTGTTCCTCAGGCAAGACGGATGGTTCACCACCGTCACCGCACGCCATTGGTTCGTAGTAGCTGTACTGGGTGAGAGGGTCGGTCAAGCCGTTACCGATGAGCACGGAGGTCAAGTTGAAGTTTCTGTCGTCGTGGGACAAGATCTCGGAGGCAAACACTGGGATGTAGTGGCCAGCATAGGATTCACCGGAAATGTGGAAGTCCAACTTGGCATACTCTGGGAACTGCTGGAAGAAAAGAGTCAACAAGGCGTAGACGTCCTTACCAGCGGCGACGGTGTTGGTAACGGAGGAGGAGGAGTACGAGAACCCGACGTTGACAGGCTGGTCCAAGAAGATGACGGAGGCGTTGGAGTTCCAGGAGTGCGGATTGTACTCTGGGGCAATCTTGGCATTGATGGAGGATGGGCCCAATTCAAAGAACAACCCGGTCATGGAGGAGCAGCCAGGGCCACCGTTCAACCAAAGAATGATTGGGTCGGTCTTTGGGTCATTTCTGGATTCAAAGAACCAGTAGAAGAAGTGCTTGTCCTCGTCCTCGACGTCCAAGTACCCGGAGTACTGCTTGACAGTGTCAATCTTCAAGGACTCTGGGCCCTTGGATTTGACTCTCAACTTGTGGTTTGGCAACTTTTCGCTGGAAACATGGAAGTCATAGGCACTCTTGGCCTTGGCGGTGAACTTCTTTGGCTGGGAGTACAAGCTCATGCCGGCGATGGTGGACGGGAACTTGAGCGTCATCTCGGACCACAAAGACTTGATGTCGTCGGTGATTTCGTCAGCAGAGATCCCGAAAGCCTCAGAGACCTTGTTCAACAAGATGGTAGAGGCATGGTAAGTGCTGGAGGAGATGTGGTTTTTGAAGGAGTCAATCTTCATCGGCACTTGCTCGTTGAAGAGCGGGAGGGAGAGACCGTTCACGGCGGTGGTGGCCGCGAGGGCGGCTAAAACACTCGTGGAGAGCTTCATGGTGGCTAGAGAGGGGTTGGTTTATGTAATAAGCAATGAAATCGCTGATTATATGCGTAGAGACAAAGGATTGGGGAGGAAGAAGAAGTGGCAAATGTACCCGGCGGCTTACGCAAAAGGAAACTGCCATTCTGCGCTGAGCAAGCAATAACGGAGGAAGGGTGCGTTTACCGAAATGGAGGGGCGAGCGGCTCAGAGCCTTATCTCGGGAAGGCACGGTGGCATGCATGACCAGCAAGGAAGCCGTTACCGCTTTGGGAAGACGTATGAGATTCCATATGTTGGTGACTCAGCACAAAGCGGAGGGAAACTGGGTCTGTGTCAATTAATAGGTATATATGAAGGTTCTGGGAGTTTCGGTGGCTGGGGCTCCTAGTCTCCAAGGTGAACTGGTCAGAAGCTGAGGTGCATGGCTGGCTTCCGTATCAGGCAAGATCTGCACGTCCGGGCTCATGTGCGGCTACAATTAGAACCCCTTTTGGCCGATGTACAACGGAGGGTTGACGCAAACGAGATGGCAAGCTACGGAACACGGAAGCTGCGTACAATGTTACTCTCGTTACTTTTTTTAGTTTATGGTTAACTTCATAGATGCAACCGAGGTTAGCACTGCCCGGGGTGTTGGGTTTATGGGTAAGATGCACATTACCAGGTATCTTGACAATTCCCCCGGAGTTAAATAACTATGTACAGATCAATGTATCGGCATTAATACTGTGCACAATTCATTTCAGGCCGCCTGTATCATGGCTCTCGATCTCTGACCTTAATTCTTGTCGGTTAACTTCTAGTCTATCGGTTTGTCTGTATGCCAAAGGCTTTCCTATAACAGCAATCCACCTTGGCCCCTATAGGGTACCACTTGATGGTCGTGGATCGCCACTTTAACCTACACACGTCTACATGTCTCCTAATACGCATATACGCTTCTTTTGTGTATTCTCTCCTCCCGCCATACCCTACACACATCCCTTATGGACTCATCCAACATAAACGACGAGTTTGAAAGTCGTGAGTACGAAGAAGAACCGGCGGCGGAAGACCCGCTCGAAGTGTACGCTGCGGGCCTCAGGGAGGTTGAATCGCTTGGGCTTGTGGACATTAGCAACCTCGCATTCTGGTCGGTATCCTCCTCGAAGCAAAATAAAAGGGTCAAGCAGTTGCGTGACGAAAGCCCGCAGTTGTTTTGGGAAAGTGATGGCGCCCAGCCCCACCATATCAACATCCACTTTACCAAGAAGGTGTCGCTCAGCCGGGTCTCGATCTTCTCGCACTACGCGCTTGACGAGTCGTACACGCCTTCGAGTATCGCCATTCTCGCGGGTAACGGAGAGCACGATTTGCTTGAAGTGGCTAGTGTAGAGATCATGGAGCCTAAGGGTTGGTGCCACATCGATTTCGAGAGTGTCCGTGGCGACAAGGTGCTCAAGACGTTTTTCATCCGCATCTTGATCATCGCCAACCACCAAAATGGAAAGGATACGCATGTCAGAGCCGTGCGGTTGTACTCGCCAATGAGTCGCACCGAGACGTCTGAGTTTGCTACGCCGATCCAGCTCGAAACGAGCTCTGCTCCGGTTATCCCCGATATTGGCTTCACCAGTTTGAAGTTTTTGTCCGAAAGCACGATTCGGTAGGCTATGCAATATAGACCTTTGATTTGGAGGTATATCCAATATATACCCCCCTTTGTGGTTAGCCTGTCATGAGGATGTGGTGTATCAAATGGGGCCACCTTTTGCTGATTAGTTTTGAACATCGTGGTGGACGAAATCTTCGAGAGTCACCCAAGGATAAATTAAGCAAGTCCGGTAAACCATTGGTGTTTTACCCCTTATCCTAATCCCCCGAGGCCTATCAATGTCTTTGCTATTTGACCCCTCATGGTGACTAGGGCTCACTTCCAAGATAGTCATACCCTTGCTAAACCGAATTGGGGAAAGTTATTAATTCTGTGTACCTGTATACGTATGTTACCATTAGCTAAACTTGTAATTGACGTAATACCCAACTGAAGTTTGAGACGTTGAAATTTATACCCGGTCTACTCTATAAAGCACTAATATCGCTAAACTTAAAACATGCTTCATTAGCTACCCCCTAAATACATCGTACGTCTGAGGAATAAGTTTAGTTGATCCAGTTCTAGCTAATCTCTCATGAAACAAGGGTGCATGGAATCGGTAGAAGCCTCTGGTCACAAGCACCCCGGTATAGACCCTTTGCGGAACCTCCTTAGGCTACGAATACCTCGACTTAGCTCCGTTAATATTATACTCTGCTTTAGTACTCTATCTAATCCTTCTTGAGCGTTCTCTGCTTCTCGGCGTTCTCCACAACCTTCTTCTCAACAAATAACCCCTTGGAAGTTCTGATTGCGGTGACGTACTTCCTTGCCACATTCTCCTTGTCGGCTAAGTCGCCTAACTCCTCCAACTCCTCCTCAGTGGTTGGCACCCAGAACGGATCTTCATCCACGGCCTCGAAGCCCGAAAACACCAACTGCGGCGAGGCAGCACCGGATGACTTCTTTCTGATATCTTCGGAGAACCCAAATGCCTCCACGACGGGAATCTTGGCTGTGATGGTGAAAAACGGCGTGCCCTCCTTCATCTCCTCCAGGAGGATCTGCCCACGACGTCTCTGGATAACGGCATACACCTTCCCCAAGACCTCGGCCGTGGCCTGAATGTCACACAAGTACATCGCCAACATGATTCTAGGCGACCAGTCAAGGAAGCCTTGGTGGATCGCATCTCTAGTTGCGGTGATGAACCTCCCGGAAACATTGGCCGTGACGGAATCCACTTCCTCGATCGACTGGATCAGCACCGCAATGCCCTGGACCGGTTCTGCCGCAAGGGGTCCTTCGTACGTCCCCAAGTGGAACCCGTTCAAGATCGAGTCCTGGTACAGGAAGGTTTTCTCCCCCGTGGTTTCAAAGATCCGTCTCAACATGTTGGAGTTGTCGAGAAGCAAGTTTGGTCCCACTCTCTTTGGCCCAAACGCCACGACGGATGCAGCGATTTGCTCGCCAGTACCCCACGCTTCTCTTTCCTTCTCGCTCAATGAGTCGAACGCGCTGGCCAATTCGTCTCTAAACGCCTCCGCACTCATGCGCTTCTTGTTGTTTCCTGTGAGCAATGCGTCACCATCCTCCTCCTCCTCCTCCTCTTCTTCTTCCTCAACGTTGTGCTTACTATCGACTAAGCTTTGAATCGAACTCGAGTTGTCACTCAAAAACTGAATAACCGTCTCTGGAAGAGGTCTGACCGCGTAGGTAATTTTGTGGTTGCCAATCTCAACCACAACCGTCCCCCTAGGACCCATTTCCGGATTCTTTGGCGCATTCATCTCCAGTTTCGCCAACGAAAGGGTCGTCTCGCGGTACGGAATGACCGGCTCCGATGTCTGGATCTCACACCCCGCAAACCGCTCCTTCAAGTCCTTCAAACAGCGCTCCAAGTGCAACTCGCCAGCGACTGCCAAAATGTGTTCACCGTTGCTCTGTACAAACACTGACACACACGCGTCCGCCTGGTTCAAGAGCTGGAGTCCACGCTCAAGGCGGTCCATGTGCGTCGGGTTCACCGGCTCCACAGCCACACGCAAGATGGGCGGCACCATCGTCAGCAAGCTCACAGCCGCGAGGTTCACAAGGCCCTGGGTGGCTCTGGTATCGACCAACGTCCCGTTCTTCAAGATCTTGCCCCCCAAGCCGCCAATCCCGGCAATGCTCCCGGCAGGCACCTCGTTAATCGAGACCAACTCGCGGCCCATGATCAAGTATAACTCGGTGATGATCGTAGTGGTGATATACTTCTGGTTATATTTTGCCGACCTAGACGGGTCGTAGCGCGGTCCCACGACGGTAATCTCCTGGCCCACAGTCAAAGTCCCGGAATAGACTCTGGCAAACCCGATGAGCTCTTCCTTTTCCACCTCGATGGCCCCGCCAAACGGATCCTCCTCCTCCTCCTCCTCCTCCTCCTCCCACCCGAACGGATCATCTAACGTGGTGGAATCCAAAGCAGAAGTGATAACAAACTCGTCGTTGGCCGTTTTGGAATCGCCCTTGGCCTCAGTGGTAGATTCCTCTAACGCTCTGGCCGCATCGGCCGCCTTCTGTGCTGCCAATCTCGCAATTCTCCCCCTTTCAATAAACTCATCATCCGTAAGGTTCACACGGAGGTTGTTCCGTGGAAGCTCGCTTTCGGGGATGGAGAGCATCTTCGACACGTAAGCGCAACTCAAGCCCTTGTAGTCGCATTTCAACATATCGCGCTCGATATCCTTGTTGATCGTTCCATCGTCGGTGGCACCCGGAACGGAAGCAAGGATCTTGGGAATACGCTCCTTCTGCGACTGTGACGGCGATGGCAAACGTTCAACAACGGTGAGCAAGACAGCAGTGGACACGGGAAGCCATTGGCCCATGATGGCCGTCAAAAGCCCCTTTTCGTCCTTGGATCTTAGCTCGCGCGGCAAAATGCGCAAGTTCAACGCCTTGATAATCTTTTCCAATTTTTCTGGATTCCTGTCAATCATCGTGTTCTCGTACACCGCCCAGATATTCTCCAAGATCAACGACACAAAGAGCGGTTTCATGTTAGCGGTGGGCTTGTTACGCAAACTCTTTGCAGTCAAGATCTTTTTCGTCTTGGGCTCGAGATAGTAGTCGCCCCACAACACCTTCTGCAAGTTCTCGCGCTTGATGCCGAGCTTTTCGGCATAGAGTTTGGCGAACTGCCCGATGTTGAAGCCCCAGCCGTCGATGGCACTCGCAAAGATCACATTTTTGTTCTCGGGATTGAAGTAGATGTCTTCATCATCCTTCTCAACAAACTTCTTGTCGGCCCCAGCGTTCTTCTCGAGGTATTCGCGCCAAAGCATGTCATCCTGCATTCTTTCGCCAGCAAAAAACGACCCAATGATCGAATTAACCTGTTCAATCACCTTGGACAAGTGCTGGTATGCTTCGAGTGGTGTGAGCTTCAACTCTGTCACCAAGCGGTCAATTTTGTTGAGCACCAACACCGGCTTCAAGTCGTCTAGCCATGACTGTCTCAACACCGTGACCGTCTGGGAGCACACCCCCTCAACAACATCCACAAGCACAACTGCACCATCGCACAATCTGGATGCGGCGGAGACCTCCGACGAGAAATCAATGTGGCCTGGCGAGTCAATGAGATTGATCAAATGTTCGCTGACCGACGGCGTATCGGAGCCCTCCTGCTTTTTCAACACGCGAAAATACAACGAAATCGCTGAGGATTCCATCGTGATCCCACGGAGCTGCTCATCTGGCCGCGAATCAAGGAAACGGACCTTGCCCGCCAATTTTTGCGAGATGATACCATTCGACGCGAGAAGCGAGTCAGAGAGGGAGGTCTTCCCGTGATCGACATGTGCGAGAATGCAGATGTTTCTGATTGCCTCCGGCGTCAGCTGGAGCTTTGTGAGTGTATCTGGCGCTATTCTCATGGTTGGAGATAGAAACAAAATCAGGTGGCGAAGCAAAACGATGTTTTTTTTTTGTAGGCGGGGAGCCTTTCACGTGATGTGCGGCTTGTCACAAGTTGGAGGTCATATGCGCACAGGCCGCATCAGTTCCTCTCCACGGATTTACATGGTGTACGTACTTTAAAATGTAATTGTTGTTGAATACCCTGATCATGGGTCAGGTGAATATGACTTTATCGATGGAAATGGGGTTGGTTGGCTCTGATACCGATGGGGAGAGATGTAGAGGTGAGAGAAGTCAAGAACTGACAACCATTGTATGCCAAACTTTTATGAACATGGTACTACCTTCACCTTAGGCAACTGAGATGTATATTTCTAAACTATCAGAGTCCAACGATGCCTCTACCATAAGGGCAATTTGATGTACTAAGCTGTGGAATCAAAAGCTGTCCATCCCCGTAAAGGCTTTACTCTGTTGGTCTCTGGGACTGACAAGTAATTGATGTATAAATGTTCCATTTCATCGGCAAAGCCTAAGGTTATAACATATAATTTCAATTACTCACGTCCCTCAGATGGGTATTTCATACATCTGTTCCGAGATAAATTGATACCTCGACGCAGGGCACGTAACCTCTACTTGTTTCCCCATGAAAATCTCACCGGATCTAACTGCTACGAGTAATCCCCAATTCAAGAATGCTCCGCAGACTTCCACTCAGATTGGTCTCCAGCACCCGCAACATGTCTTATCCCACCTACACAACCGAAAGAGCGCAAGAACTAGTGGCCAACTACGAAACCATCGCAGAGAGAGTCAGAGCCTCGGCAAAAACCATCGACCAGAAACCCGTCAGGTTGGTAGCGGTGTCCAAACTCAAGCCTGCGAGCGACATCATGGCGCTCTACGATCACGGCGTGAGACATTTTGGGGAGAACTACGTACAAGAGCTCTTGGAAAAGTCTGCTGCTTTGCCAAAAGATATCCAGTGGCACTTCATCGGGTCCTTGCAGACCAACAAGTGCAAGGATTTAGCCGGGAAGGTGCACAACTTGTTTGCATTGGAGACACTCGACTCGCTCAAGAAGGCCAAGAAGTTGGAAGAGTTTAGATCCGAAAACGAATTCCCAAAAATCAGCATCTTCTTACAGATCAATACGAGCGGCGAGGAAAACAAGTCTGGTTTTGATCCTGTCAACGGCTACGCCGAGATCCTCGAGGTGGCACAGTACATCCAGTCGTGTTCCAAACTTCAATTGAGGGGCTTAATGACCATTGGGTCCGTCTTGCAGTCCAAAAGTGGTGAAGAAAACTTGGATTTCAGGGCCTTGGTCGCTTTGAGTAAGAAGTTGGAGGCGGCCTTGGGGTTAGGTGAGGCGTTGGAATTAAGCATGGGGATGAGCAGCGATTTTGAGGAGGCTATTAGACAGGGAGCCACCAATGTCAGAGTCGGCAGCGACATTTTCGGCTCTAGGCCCCCAAGAAATTAGACCCGGAAATATGTAGATGAATATGAAATACCTCAGTGAGATTTCCCTCTCTGGTTGTAGTTGGGCCTGGAACGGAGACAAAGGTACCAGCCGAATGTACACCTAAATCTAGAGGATAGGTGAGTTCTTCCCCGAAACCTCCATTCCCACGTTGCCTCTAGGTAGCTCTTCGATCCTTCTCACCCACGATCATTTTAGTCTACGCTCGGATATACCAAACATTAATATACGTATATACAGGAAACAAACGTCACGTTTGTCTTCGTTATGCAACCACACTCGGCTCTCCGAGTGACTACGCTCCTTCGAAAAGACTTAGATCACCACAGCACTGCCGTCGATCAAAGAGCCATCGTACTTCGGGTCGCTTGGCACGACTGGGTCAATTGGTCTGTACAAGTAGTAGTTTTTCAACGCGTTGACAGCAGCCCTGCTCTTGGCCTCTAATAAGGAGTTACCCTGGCCTTCACCCAACTTGGAGCTGCCACTAAAGATACCAATGACAAATACCGGAGACACGGTCAACCTCCCGGTCTCGGCCAACAACCTGGCGACTGGCGGCTCTAAGCTCTGTCTGCTGCAAAGGTTGGTCAACTCTCTGGTCGGGAACTGAAACTGAAACATCTGGGAGATGTCAATGTGGCGGGATATCACGTGGTCGTGGATAAACTGTTTGGCCGCATCCGCGCCATTGTGTGCGTGAACACCAGCAATGACGGACTTGACGACCGACGCGAACGCTGCTTGCTGTACGTTGACGCCGCCCTCGACCACCGTAACACCTCTCTCCGGGTTGGTATCGACCTTGTCAAAAGATAAACGGCCCAAAGAAAACTCTTTAGGCTCATCAACCAAGAACTTTTCCATCTCGCTCTTGTTATCGGCCTCCACCCCCCATTCCCTGGCGATCTGCGCCAAGGTTTCCTCGCCGGTGTAGGCGTTCAAGGCTGCTCTCAAGATGACGGCCGGTAATCTCGGATAGTGCACCATCAAATACTCGGTGACGTAGTACTTGACCAAGTTTTTGCCAAAGAGCGCCATCCCAGCGTTGTCTGCGTACTGGTTGCCCTCGGCGATGAAGGTGAGTGATCTGGCCAAGGTTGCTAATTCAAACGACTCTGGCAACTGCAATCTGGCGTGCAAGGCCACCAAACCTGGCGCCTTTGCGGCGTCCGCATTTGTGACGGGAATCTGGCTCCCCGCGCGCTTGTAGTCGCCGAAGCTGGTGAGATCGGCAGGAACGATGAACTTCGGCGTCACCACGGACGGTGCGTAGGTCCAGTTTTGCTTGGAGACGGTGAAGGATCTGGAGAGCACATTCGGGGACCTGATGCCCTTCTGGACAATACGCAAAATACTCATTAGAGGTATGTACAAGGAAGGTGGTTGAGGCTCGGGCTGGTCTCTGTCACTGCATTTTTCAGCGGCTAATTTTTTCTTCGAAGGTGTGCGCTTCGCGGGCCTGTGTTTACGCGCAGCCGTGGCGCCCTATGTAACTTCCAGCCCTAACTGCAACATCCAATTGCGCCAGAGAAAAATGAAGTTATGTTAACGTGGGAGCGTCTTTGAGACACCCGGCTAACATACACTTTAGCACATAATGGGTAGCGGTCCGACCTTTCCAAATCCAAAGTACTTCTGGTCCCCAACTGGTGGCTGGAACAACACCCCAAAGAACTATAAGGTCAACACCTTGGTGTTGGGCGGGATCGCCGTCGCCTTCATGGCCTTTGGCAAGCTCGTCGAGTCCCAGGTCGTCTTTGACAGAGCCGCGGTGCACTCCCAGGAAACCGTAGACAAGTGGAATGCCGCTGCCAAATTGAGAAACAAGCACATTGAGGAAACCGGTCAGGTCAACATCAACATCCACGACAGAAAGTACGACTAAGTACAAGTCTCCAATTATGCATGGCATAGCCCCTTCTCATCTTATACCGTCCCGTTATACTTATTTATTACACGTTACATACGAACAGAGCGATATCGGCAGTAGTGTGGGTGTAGAGCAATATATTGAAAGATCTGCGGAAGCGAAGACCCTTGTTACTGAACTGAAGTTTAAGGGAACGATTTCCAGTCATCTGTAGGGTTGAGATGGAATAATTTGGACCCTCACTTTTAGAATCGCTATGGTTGTGACTTGATCGAGAGTTGTTCCAATTTTGGTGATAACCCGTCGTGTCCAAGGTTTTCGTTTCGTCAATTGGGAATCTCAATTCAGATGCCTGGGACTCTTTGTTCCGTAAAGCTATTCTACCTCTCATTCAATAAGCTCCATATATTCTCTCAATAAAGAAACCGCACCTGAATCTAATTACCCTTTTTTTTTATCTCAAGTCAATCTGCCGTTACTAGACGGCCTCTTCCTGTTTTGAAATCCTCAGCACTCCATCCTGGTTTTACACGGATCCTATAAAACCGTCACCTCTCGAGAGAACGATGGTTCCACTGAAATCACATCCCTTCTACAGTCATTTTAGTCTGGAACGTATTAAATAATCAGCCTTCTAACAAGCCTACTTCTTGCTGCTGAACAAGCCCTTGAGTTTGGTCTTCTTGCTCGACGAACTACCTGAGCTGTGGGAATCAGACGAACCTGGAGCCGGCAGTGGGGTCGTCAGCTTCTTAACAGACGAATCCTTGGCCGGAAGCTTGCCCACAGCCTTGGATGAGGAGGTGGCATCTCTGACCAACGGATCATGGGCCGGGTCAATCGGGTTTATAGCAGGGTGTTTTGGGTCAAATGGCAATGAATCACTGATATCGGAGAGATTGGACTGGACGTGAGTGTTGTCATCGATGGTGGACAACATTTCGTTACCCTTGGCATCACTGGTGACCACAATCTCCTCAGAGATATCCGTTGGAGCTTCAACAACAAACGTCTTCGGGGCCAGAGAGGGCTGTTTAGCTTCGACACGGGAGCTGTCGTCGAGGGAACCTGCATCCGAAGCAACGACCTTAGGGTTCGCAGTCCCCTTAGCCTCAACAACCACAAACCCCTTAGCCTGTTCAGAAAGATCCGTCTTAGGGTTGAAATGGGTGTTGGCATCGATAGAGGCGACGGCTGAGCCAGAAGCATCCCTAGAATCAATAATCTTATCGCCCTTTTGGAGGGGGAAGCTCTTTCCCTCGGAGGAAACCACCACCTGGCGCGGGATGACCTTAGCAGCAGCAGCAGCATCAGCGGCACTAAGCCAAGAGCTATCGAGAGACGAGTCGTCGACGTTCTCATGCACTAAATCACGCTTGTGCGCCTGGACAAATTCTGCGCGCGCGACGGTTACGCGGCGCTCCAAGTCTACGGCGTCCTGCGGACGGAAGTGCGCGTAGACGGCTCTGAAAAACACATTGAGTCCAAAGAAGACGTGCTCGACCGCAAAGACCACGAGTGCAAGCTTCCAGGGCGCGATTCCTACGTTCGCAGCGCCACGGGTGTACAAGCTCGTGTGCTCGTTCGCGGTGAACGGCTGCGCGTACGCAACCTTTGGCGGCACACGGTACATAGCGGTGATCGCGGTGGAGGTGATAGAACCAACCCACGCGAGCAAAATCACGTAGGAATCATATGGCGCGCTGGAAACGACGCGCTCCGGGAGCGGGCGACGAACCTGGGTCATGACCTTGAACAAGTCACCCTTGAACTGGAAGAGCGCAAACACGAGCACAAAAAGCGGAGAGAGCGACCAGACCGGCGCGTACATCACGAGGTAGCCAAACTGGACAACCGTCTGGGTGTAGTCCTCGGATACGTCGTACGCGCGGAGCTCGATCTGTGCGCGTACATCCGCGAGGTACTCCGCGTCCACACCGTCATCAAACACGGCAGGCTCACCCGACGCCAAGGTCTTGGCCTTAGGCAAGGCATGGCGCACAACGATGGGAAGAAAGAACAGCGTAGCGAAACCGACCACGTTATTGGTGAAGAGGAAGTAGTGGTACTGCGTGGCCAAGCGCGCCGCATTGACGGTGAACTGAGGCGTGATGGACACGCCGAGCCTAGTGGAGAGGAGCGTGGGCACGAGGCGCTGCGCACTCGCAAGGTGCGCACCGACGTGGTGGGCAAACGGAAGGTAGAGGAATGCCGAGAGAAGCAACGGCACGTACGACGTGAGGAAAGTAACGACAAACTGCTTGTGTGCCTTGGAGGCACGGAGGCCTTCCACGGTGGTGTGGCCCTCCCACCCACACACCGCGTCGATGACCTTACCGTAGAAGAGATTAAGCACGGGGACAAACACGACGATCATCCCGGTAGGGATGAGCGAGAGGTACCGCTGAAGCGGTCCGGCGTAAACCTGGGTGAGGAAGATCTCGGTGGCAAAGCAGAGAAGCTGGTAGGAAAAGAGGATGAAGGTAACGGAAAGCGCGAGGGGCACAATCGCAAGCTGTCTAACGGCGACATCGGAGAAGGAGGTGGAGTCAGCAAGAGTCGATGGGGAAGCAGGGAGCGGGGTGGCGTCGTTACCAATAATTCCCCACCGGGCAGTGAGGTTTTGCAGTCTTTGCCGCCAGGAGTGGTAAAACGCGACAGACCAAACGAGGGTCGTGAGTGCAAAAAGGGGCGAGTAGCGGCCCACGAGGAGGTGGTTGGCCGCACCCACAAGGGCCAAGGGCCCAAGCCACGTGATGAAGTGGCGCGCGAAGTAGAAGTACAACGCGAGTGCCGGGCCGTACGCGTCGCGTACGTGCTCGCACTGCGCGTCGGTGGCGCTGAAGAACGCACGCGCGCCATGCGCCCAACCGACAAGCACACGGTAGTTTGCGGCCGTGTCGTGGAGCGCCGTTAAGCAGCGCACAAAGTTCCAGTTGCCGACGCCCGGCGTTATCCCGGCGGCGGTGATCAAGCCGCGAGCGACGCGCAACCGCTCGCTGGCCGAGGGTTCGGCCGGGTACGTGAAGGACGCAACACCCGCCGCGAGGTCGTGGGTACGCGCAGCTGCGACTGCCGCGTGCAAAGCCTGCGGTGCGAGGCGAATGAACACGAGCACCGTCTGCGCGGAGCCAGGTTTCACCTGGAACTGGAAGCCGAGGCCGTCGAGCGTTGTGAGCAAACGCTCGAAGTCCGCGGTGGCCGCGGCCGTAACCGTGCCGTTGTCGTTGCTGTAGAGCACCGAGAGGACAAAGTCTGGTTGGAGGTCGGCGAGGGTACCCGCGCGAGGATTCAAATCAAGATCGGCATGGTTATTCGACACGAGGTTGGAGTTCGTAGAGTCGCCCACAGAACTGGTCTTGGCGCCACGCTGTGTGAGCGTATCACGCTCAGGTAAAGCTGAAGAAGAGGCCATTGTACGTGTGAAATTGAGCCAAGTGAGAACGGCCCAGCTGTGAAGAAGGTGCTTTTAAGGAGGTGCCATTACGCAGTTGCTGTTCCGAATGCAGGCGAACGCGAGTACATTGCGCTGGGCCGCAGCACGACGACCTGCACGCAGCGGTGAAATTCGGCCAGACTCGTTTCATGAGACCCTTCAACCGCAAGTCTTATGCCATGACGACTATTCAGTAGCTTTGTTTTTTTTTTACACCTAACCGGGGATTTTGAAATTGAAAGAGCTGCTTTGGTTGATTTCCAGATGATAGAATAGTGCGGTTGTATTCTCAACTCTGTCAAGTGCTCCATTCGCCACACATGGATTACAGCCATACCGTAGCTCGCATGGGATGAAAAATTATGGCCCATAAGCACATACATTCATCATGATTAGTGTGGATTCCCGTTCTAGCAGTCTCTGTGTTACAGAAAAATGGTGCCGACAGCTTGATCACCTTGGCAAAATTTTAATCATAGCCTAGGGATATAACTTGTATAGTGAATAGATTTTAAAATTAACGTCTGTCGGTCTAGATTTATTTTAGATATGCGATTGATGGTCTCTAAATTTCATACAAGCTTTGTGGAGCCTGGTAAAACCACATATGTAAAACTTCCTACTTTTAACAATATCGACCCTGTTTCCTCTGTCTGATAACCATGAATTTGCCAGTTATCAATTAAAGTCTATCTAACACGTACCTGGCTCTATGGATTGACACATGACTAGCCAGGAACCAGATATATCCTGTACGGCTGCCATATGGACTCTGCACGACCTACGCAAATGCTTCTAGCCTTCGACACAAGCCCATGTAGCCATAATACTGGTAAAAGATCTATCAGCAGAACCAAACTGAGCACTGTCACGTTACCGCATATCATGGCCCTGGAATCGACGTCCTTCACGCAACAGCGTCTCGATTCTTTGAGCAACTTGGACACGAAAATTGTGTCGCTTCTCTCGACGCTTTCGGACATCCTTCTCACGGTCCACCAGGGGAAACAGATCGACACCAGACAGGGTGTCACCTCAGACGCGCTCGTTACCACCCGCAAAGAGTTTACGACCCAGATCCAGCACTTTTACGCGACATTATCAGACACAACCATCGGCTTGAACAAGGAAATCAAGCTCTTCAATGAAAACATTGGGAGCTGCAAGAACGGTGACAACATGATGCTCTTGCCTGTGAACATTGAGATCAAGAATACCAAGTTGGGGAAGGTCAAGATGAGAGAGGAGGTTTCCCGCTTGGACTCCGTGCTTGGAAAGACCTATGACGAGGTTACAGAGGAGCCTGCGCCGATTGATGTGAAGGTAGAGGGACTGGATTCTGTGAAAGAGGAGGTGTCAGTGCTTTCACAGAACGGTGTAGCTCCTGAAGTGAGCCCAGGGGCCGTCACAGATGTTAAACCAGAACCATTAGAAGCGAAAATAAAATCAGAGATTGAAACCCCTGGGTTCGAGAGGGCGGAAGAACAAATTGATTCCGAGGCAGACTTGTTTGGAGATGATGACTCTGTGGAGACACCAAAGGGGGTTGATCAGGTGGATGAGCCTGCCAATCTGGGAACTGTCAACCAGGAATCTGTCAATCATGAATCTGTCGACCAAGAATCTGTCAACCAAGAATCTGTCAACCAAGAATCTGTCATTCAGGAACCCGTAACGATTGATTCAGTCATATTTGACGGTGCCCTCACGCTAGATGACGGCCTCACGTTAGATGATGCTCTCACTTTAGGTAGTGCTGCCACTCTAGAGGAACTGACTGATCCTTTGAAAACAGAGGAATCAATTCTTCCCGTTCAAGCTTCCGAACTCCCTTCTGATCCTCAAGTGGAGGAACTCACAGCCGAGCTGGCACTCGGTGACTTTCCGACTCCACAGCTCGATTTCAACGATGGCATCATGAGTATAGACATTGACGAATTTGGCGGTGCTAGCGATGAAGACGTGTCTATGGTTGATGTAGTGTGATTTCCACAACCCTCCGACGGCTCTGGATGTCTGGGTCATGACTCGCAGGTAAAAGGTTCCATTCTCATCCACTAGGATCTCAACCAGGCCCACCCACTGAGAATTCGGATATGGGGCTCCTAAATTGTCTTATTTGTGGTTGCTTTCAACCATAATGAGTTGGGTCCAGTAAAACCAATGCAAAAAGTGTCTCCATCTTTTGAGACCTCTTGTAGTTTTCGGGTAAAATAAGTGCCATGGCAAATATTTTGGTACTTTTGTAGATTGCAAACCGAAAGTAGAAAGGGTAGAAACGGGAGAGTCAGTTTAAAAATGGCCCACGAATACGGTAACCTCCATAGCTAGAAGGCGGAGTTGACGTTTGAAGCTTATTCGGAGTAATAGTCTTCCTCGTACCAGGAAATGGGTATATTCCTCCCTTTTCTCGACACAAAGCTATCTGTACGACTTTTCTATTTCATCATTTAGCTCACCTTCAATGGATTCAACTACACTTAAACTGTTGTATAGAGAGATTTTATATTGTATAAATGGACCTTTCAACAGGCCGAATGGATAGCGACTTTCTAATCCCTCTAGAGTTGGAGTCAGAATACAGGTATATACATATGTTAGAGCAGACGTTATACCATGATGGAACGGATATTGATATACCCCATACATGTTTGATAGGTATCAAACCCTAGCTGACGTGGGTCTGTCCCTTGGCATAAGCTATTCACGACCGAAGGACTTCCCCGGCATGGTAGACGGCCTTAGTCTCCCTACGGTGGCCTCGGCCTTTTAATAAAAGTATAGTTCTGAAACAGAAAAAAGTCTATAATTAGGCGTAGTCACCGCTGTTGTAAATTCCAATGTCCGACTCGGCCTTGACATCGACCATGTCATCGCAGGAGAGGTTTTCACCCGCAACCCCGGCACCGACACCCAACTCCCGGATTCTCTGGTTCTGGGCGCGGACAATTTCCAACTCCTTCAAATACCTGTCCTCGTTACCGGTGACGTACTGGCCGGTGAACACACCGATTTCGAACGTGGAGATCAGCTCGCTCTTCACCGAGTCGATCAAGTCGCCCAAGTCCTGGTAGAACACCGCGTCGGCACCAATAACCCGAGAAATCTCCTCGTCTGATCTCTTGTAGCCCACCAACGCCTTG
The DNA here is from genome assembly GCF_001661335.1 of Babjeviella inositovora NRRL Y-12698. Classification (NCBI taxonomy): domain Eukaryota; kingdom Fungi; phylum Ascomycota; class Pichiomycetes; order Serinales; genus Babjeviella; species Babjeviella inositovora. The sequence goes on from NW_017566838.1 coordinate 1,472,692, forward strand.
GTGTCCGCCAAATCGATACCGTACACGTGGTTGTATCTGATGGCCGGGGCAGCGGAGGCAAAATAAACCTTCTTGGCTCCGGCATCCCTGGCCATGGAGACAATCTCCTTGGAGGTGGTCCCTCTGACAATGGAGTCGTCCACAATCAAGACGGTTCTGCCCGCAAACTCAGATTCCATGGCGTTCAACTTGCGGCGCACCGAGGAGCGGCGCTCGGCCTGGTCGGGCATGATGAAAGTTCTGCCAACGTATCTGTTCTTGACAAAGCCCTCTCTGTACGGGATCCCGAGGGAAACTGCGCACTCCAAGGCGGAGTTACGCGACGTGTCTGGCACCGGGATGACCACATCAATCTCTTTGGCAATGTCCTTGCCTGGGAAGCGGGCTCTGATATTGTTGGCCAACTTGACACCCATCTCAAGACGGGTTCTATAGACAGAAATCCCGTCCATGACGGAATCTGGACGCGCAAAGTAAACGTACTCAAAGATATCCGGCGAGTAGGACTGCACCGGAACGACCTGGCGGAACTCCGGCTTGACAGTGTCCTTTGGGATGATCACAGCCTCGCCGGGGAGGATGTCGCGGAACTTGGTGAAGCCGTGGGCGGTCAACACAACCGATTCAGACGCCAACATGTAGTCGGTCTGACCGTTTGCAGTGGTTCTTTCACCGATGAGCAACGGTCTGACACCGTTCGGGTCACGGAACCCGATCAACCCGTACCCCGCAAGCATCGCCGTGCACGCGTACGCCCCACGGACCTGCTCGAAAACGCCTTTCAACGCGGTGAAGATCTCATCGTTCCCGATTCTCGGGCGGTCATAGGTCTCCAAGTGCGCCGCAAACACGTTCAAAAGCAACTCGGAGTCGGAGTCGGTGTTGATGTGTCTATGCACCTTGTCGTCCAAATACTTGCGCAAATCGCTGGAGTTGACCAAGTTACCGTTGTGCGACATGGTAATGCCGTATGGCGAGTTCACGTAGAACGGCTGGGCTTCCGAGTTGGCGGACGAGCCGGCCGTTGGGTATCTCAAGTGGGCGATACCCATGTTTCCGATCAAGCCCTTGACTCTGTTCTCGGTGAACACATCTCTGGCCATACCGTTACCCTTACACTGGTAGAAGCGGCCTCTGTTACCACAGGTGGTGATACCCGCGGCGTCTTGCCCACGGTGCTGCAAGAACATACACCCGTCGAGCAATTCCGGGGCGACCTTTTTGTTCTGGTCGGCAAGGATAAGACCTAAAATACCACACATTTTGTTGTTTTGAGATTGGCTAGATAGTTAGTACGGTTCATCGTAACGTTCTTTAAGGACGGTGGATAGCGGGGACGCGTTTTTCTGCGGTCGAGTGGAGTAGATAGAGTCACTATCGCAATTGCAATAACGGAGAGAGTCACTTTTGCCGCACGCAGGGCGTAGCGCCACGAATTGGAGATACATACTTGGAGTACGAAAAACGTAAAGACTGAAGCTCAAACTAGTAAACCCGGTCAAGGCTGGGTTGGTTGGTCGGATATACTATATCCAAAGGAAGATGCTTCGTCTGGGAATGGTGGATCAAAGGACGGATTGTGGATGGGTATGACGCATTGGGGCACGATTTCCTGACTCTGGTTAATTCGTGAAAAAAAAAAAAAAAAATCCTGCAAGTGGATAAACTTGTCACGTGATGTAATTTCTTAGATAAACATGGATGTCTGGAGAATGTTAAGTGGATAACGGAGTACAAAGTGGTAGTATTTTTGGGTGCCATTTGATAGCCTCGTTCTGAGGCCGGTACTTGAGTTATTTTTATCCACCGGTAATCACATTTAAAACTAGATCAAAAATCAAATGCCTTGAGGTAAACCAGGATAGTCTACTGTAAAGGAAGATAAAAGCTCGAGGTTCGAATTGGGTCAATGTATTGAAATGTTAGGTATTTTAATAGAGGATACTAATCAGCAACGCGAGGCTGCTATAGTACAATCAAATAGGAGACCATTCACGAGATACGAGGTTGGCAGAGAAAGAAAAGTTATTATGTCAATTTCCAGTTATAGATTTCTAGCTGAATTATCAACGACTATGGTTAATGGTACAACACAGGCTACCTCCGACCGGAGTGGTTGGTAAAAAAATTCAGTCACCCGAGTGAGTAGCTTATTGTGTGAGTCCAGGATTTAGTGTCAGTTTATTTTTAAGGTGCAATGTTGGCTACGCTTGATTCTCGTTAAATTGAAAAATCGTTTGGGTATATTCAACGCCATTAATCTTTGCATATTATTCGATGAAATATTTAATGTGTAGAAAAGACAGAATCCCAATTTACGGATGGGTAGGGTATTCCAGCTAAAATATTAACAAAACAAATAACCCTTCCCACTGGCACTGCCACCGACAATCCAGTTCTCCGTCGGATGCCAGGCAACAACTGCCGGTACTGCTGTCAACCGCAGGCTCTGTAAATGCGCAATCTGCTGGCCATTTTCACTGTAAACATCCACCGCACGATTCATGTTTCCAATGGCAAACTTCTCATACCCGTCCCTTGGGTTCTGCTGCCACTTGCTCTTTAAGATTGATACCCATCTCCCCGTCTGGCAGTTGTGCTTGATCCTGTGCTCTGCAACTATGCTGTTCGGGATCCCCTCCGCAACTTCTTCCTTTACTCCGGGAATGACGTAGGTCTGAGACCAGCTGGATGCGTCGGAAACATCAATAATGTTGATCTTATCGTCATAGCCGTTGCACACAATTTTGTTGGACGAGTTCCAGTCGGCACAACTCACGGAGAGCCGAGATGAAAAGCCGCCGTAGCAGTGGGGCGACCGGGCCCCTTCGTACTCCGACCACGGAGAGGCCTTGACGTTACGCAAGTCCCAGATCCGCAAGGAACGGTCGAGCGAGGCGGTAGCAATCTGGTAGTCGCGGTTCGGGTTCGCAGAAAACGAGCCAATCTTCTTGTCGTGCACCCTGAGCAAGTCGTACTTTTTTCTGGAACTCTCTCTGAAATCCACGCGGCCAAACAGGCCCTCTAAGGTGGTGTAGAACAACACATTTGGCGAGCCAAACTGGATGTCGGAAACGCCAAGGGCCAGTCCATCAATCTGGCTGAAGTACTTTTCGGTGGATTTCAAGTTGTTCAAGTCGATGGAGCGGATGGATCCGTCGTACGAGGAGGTGATGATTTTGGTAGAGTCGGTAGGCTGGATAACAATCTTTCCCACATTTTTCCCGTGGTTCTTCAAGATCGTGATATCCGGCTCTAGCTCCTCTGTCTCCTCCACCTCCTCAGCTTCATCCTTTATGTATTCAATCGGGCTGCCGTTGTCCACGGACCAGATACCAATATGGCCGTTAACGTCACCTCCAACCACGAGCCGCTTAGCGGTACTAGGGTGAAAGGTGACAGTGGACATTCTCCCGGGTGTGATTTTCACATCGTTCGGATCGTACTGTGGGACCAAGGTAACCTTTGTAAACTCCTCGCGCAATTCCTGGAGAGCCTTATCGGTGGTGGCATACTTCTCCACCATTTGATCAAAAAAGTCCCCCATGCTGTAGTTCTTGCCGATTTCGCGGAATTTCTCCAACAATGCCTCATCCTCCTCGGCCTTTACACCGTTCTTATCCGTGATAATATCAACCAAGCTGACGTCACCGCTTAACCGCATGCGCTTGATCCTTTCGAGCTCTTCCCGCTTGCGCTCCGCTTCTGTAACCTCCTGGATGAACGGATCGTCGGTGACGTCTTCGAGCTTGACCCCTGCGATTCTTCTGGATCTACGGGTAGGCAAAGCAGGCACAATCTCTCTAGGCTTCACAGGCTTCGTAGCGCGGCGCCTTTTAGGGGCATCCTCCTTTTTAAGCTCGGAGTAGATGTCTTGGGAGATCGAATCGAGGTTCAACTGCTTCAAAAGCGCCTGGTTACGCGCAATATTTGCCTGCCTTTGTTTCTCAAAGTCGGAGAGCGTCATGGTGTAGTTGTGAGAGAGGGTACCGTCCAGTTCTTTGAAGTGGTTTCTGAGGTGGTTTCCGAAGTGACTTTTTAGACGCGTTTGATACGCACTTTTCGCGTCGCAGACGCGTATATTTACATGCAGGATGTTACTTTGTTGAGAAGTTTACGTTTTCACAGAATTGAGCTGATCGACATGGGTTTTAAAAATAATTGTAGGTATTTAGCATGATAGACGTTGCCGATACTATTTTCTCCCATTTACAGGTGAACCATCCTAGCTGGAGCAGTATGTGTGGCCCATGTGCGTGGATGGTATAAAAATGTGTATACTGAATATATTGTAAGTCCGTGGTGTAGTATTCTCACACTGGCTCGGCATATATCTGGCGATTATAATTATTTCATATATATATACTAATTATGGTAAGGTTGCGTGAGACCTATATATCAAGGTTATGTTGCTTTTACAGTGATCAAATATATATGTATATGAACATACATAATAGATGTATCGAAATATACATCGATATTTGGATTAAATCACGTATATCGAAAATTATACACCACGGCTACAGTTCACCTTGTGCGCTATCTGTATCACCAACAATGTGGCTAAACACCAGGCTTACTCCACAAATTTCAAAGTAATCATTTTGTACTATTCCAACAACTCTATAATACCTAATTGTATATAATTCGTCGCAAGCACCCTTGTTACTGCACTATCAGTGGTACTTGACTTTCCTAAAAACAGTCACAGTAAAGGAGAAAAATACAAAAAGTCTGCCGTGCCCAAATTTACCCCGGCGTATACTCCAGATCAGTCACATGATTATCCACCTACCTAACCTGTAAACAGTGTGTAGTCTCCTGCATCCTCTCTCTCCCCTTAGCCCCTCGGCGAAAAACTTTTTCGCGCTGGAAAAGGTGAAAAATTACTTACCCGCTATATAATAAACGGGCTTCCTTCTCCACTATACACATTTTAACTCTTTCCCCCTAACAGAAATAATATAAAATGTCTGCCGACAGAGAAGTTTTAGTTTTGAGAGGTACCTTGGAGGGCCACAACGGTTGGGTCACTTCTTTGGCCACCACCCCAGCGCAGCCAGACTTGTTGTTGTCTGCTTCCCGTGATAAGACCTTGATCTCTTGGCAATTGACCAGAGAAGAAGGCTCTTACGGTGTTGCTAAGAAGTCCTTCAAGGGTCACTCCCACATCATTCAAGACTGTACCATCTCCCCAGATGGTTTGTACGCCTTGTCTGCCTCTTGGGATAAGACCTTGAGATTGTGGGACATCCAGACCGGTGTCTCCACCAAGAGATTCGTCGGCCACACCGGTGACGTTTTGTCCGTCTCTATCTCTAAGAACTCCAGACAGATTGTTTCCGCTTCCCGTGACAAGACCGTCAAGGTCTGGAACACCATCGGTCAGTGCATGGAAACCTTGCACGGTCACTCCGACTGGGTCTCCACCGTCAAGTTCTCTCCAGATGAGGCTTCTAACTCGATCATCTCCGCCGGTTGGGACAAGTTGGTCAAGGTATGTTTTTTTTATCCATTAACTCATTTAGCGACCGTCGAGCATTCTTCATTCATATGATGTATTACATATTTGCTACTTCAGACGGGGTGTAAGATCCCCCGAATGAGACATATATATCACCAAGATCTCTGATTCCAATTTGAAGAACCACCCTGGTGCTCAACGGTCGATAAAATGCAGCAAGCGCATACAGTTTTACTAACTCTACAGTCTTGGGACTTGTCCGACTACTCTCCAAAGGCCGACTTCGTTGGCCACTCCGGTTTCGTCTCCACTTTGACCGTCTCCCCAGATGGTTCTTTGTGTGCTACTGGTGGTAAGGACGGTGTCATCATCTTGTGGGATCTCTCTTTGTCCCGTACCTTGTACTCCTTGACCTCTGGTGACGAAATCTACTCCTTGGCTTTCTCTCCAAACAGATACTGGTTGGTCGCTGCCACCTCTGCTGGTATCAAGATCTTCAACTTGGAAGAACGTAAGTTGATGGATGAGCTTAAGCCAGAAGTTTTGGGTGCCAAGCAGCCAGAAGCCATCTCCTTGGCTTGGTCCGCTGACGGTCAGACTTTGTTTGCCGGTTACACCGACAACGTCATCAGAGTTTGGCAGGTCATGACCTCTTCCGCTTAAATTTTCCCCTGAATATTTAAGCGTCTGGTCGTACAATTTTTTTGGAAGTTTTTAAAGTATCTAAATTGATAGTTTCTGAGATTTTATGTAAATATGCGCCTAATGGCAGAAACCATTGGGCATTGTGTGATATCAATCGCTTATGTGACCCACCCATTCCCTTCGATGCCACCGTAAGGTTCTTTATTTTCGGTGGTCTGAGCACCGTATTTTTCTGGCATGCTACGAGATAAATTGAGCAGAAGGGATGTATTCATCTTCCCGAAGCATAGAGCTTTCGTATTTTGTTGATTGTGGTATACCTTACTGTTCCACATATATATTCATTCCACCGGAAATAAACCCTAGTAACCCCAATAACCTCTAATAAACTCAAACACGCTCTAATAAACCTGAATATACTCTAAACCCCAAACATTAATACAAATTACTTGATACTGCTTTTGAGCATTCTCGCTCCAGCTGTTAGATCATCCCGGCTTACACACAGGACAGCTGCCCACATTCAAAACGACCCGGATCAACCCTTGCCAGATCAGCATCAGAGCAAACACCCCCATTCACCCCCTTCCATATGCCTGCTCAAATGAAGGGTAAGTACCAGAAATCATCTAATCAATACTGATATTAACCCACCCAGGCTTGTCCCAGTTTATCGCGGACATCCGCAACGCCAAGGCGTACGACGAGGAGCGGAAACGCATCGCGGTGGAACTCGACAACATCCGCAGAAAGTTTCAGGATACAAAGCTCCTGGGATACCAGAAAAAAAAGTATGTGGCGAAGCTCCTTTACATCCACATCCTTGGCTACACGACTGTTCATGACTTTTGGCTCGGGGCGTCGATGGATCTCGCGCGTTCCGCTACCTTCTCTGAGAAACAGATGGGGTACCTCTCGTTTTCGCTTTTCCTTGAGTCTTCTAACGCTCTGGAAACAATCCTGCCGGTCTTGGAGGACTTGTGGGGCGATAACGTTGACTTTACCACGCTCGCATTGCAGTATGTGGCTACAGGCGTCGCCGACGGGAGTGCCGTCCTCGAGGCGGTCTACGGTTTTCTCAGATCGCCCACTACCGTTCCTTTGGTGCGGAGAAACGCCTCAGCAGCCTTGCTCAGAATCTTCCGGGACAACCCCGAGCTTTTACTTGCCAATTGTCGCAGCTGGGTGCCGCGCCTCGTGGCGGTGCTCGATGACGCCGATTTGGGGGTGTCCACCTCTGCCGTCTCGCTTGTGAGTTTCATAGTGGAAGAGTTGCCAGAGCTCTGCGAGAATTTGCTCCCGCTAGCTACACGCAAGCTTTCAAAAGTCGTTCTTGACCCGTCATACGTGAAAGACGAGTACTTGTACTACGATATCCCGGCCCCGTGGCTCTCAGTCAAGCTTCTTGGCTTGATTGAAAGGTACATCCAGTACCTTCACTTTGTTGAAGGGGAGATTGATCTGCCGTCGTTGGCAACCTTGCGCGAGGTTGTCCACCAAACGATCAACAGGTCGTCGTCCCCATTAGCCGGGCTTCAGAGCAAAAACGCTCAGTCCGCAGTGCTCTTTGCATGCATCTCACTCCTAGGGTATCTCGACCCGAGCCCCGAGGCACTTGCTTCCGCCACCGACGCGTTGCTCCTGCTCCTCGACTCGCCGGAAACGAACACGCGGTACCTCACGCTCGATGCTCTTATTAAATTAACCTCTAGAGGCGGTAAAGTCGCACAGGAGAACACCAGCAAGCAGTTATCCGTTATTCTCCACCTTCTCGAGGACAAGGACATCTCCGTCCGCCGTAAGGCGCTAGACCTCATCTACACGTTGACGTCCGCCGCTACGGTCGAAACGGTGGTTGAGCATCTTACCAAGTACTTCCACACGGCCGACTACACATTACGGCCCGAACTCGCGGTTAAGATCGCGGTGTTGTGCGAGAACTTTGCCACCGACGCCGTTTGGTACGTCACCACGATGCTCCGCCTCATCTCGGTCGCCGGCACCCATGTCAGCCGCGAAATCTGGGAGCGCATCATCCAGATCTTGGTCAACAACCTGAGCTTGCAGCTGCTCGCGGCACGGATGGTGGTGAAGTACTTGCGCGACAAGGCGCTCAGCGAGACCATGACCAAGGTCGGGGCTTTTGTGCTTGGCGAGTTTGGCCATTTGATCTTGGACCAGGCTGACGAGGATGCCAACTTGATAGAGGGAATGACAGCTAAACGCTGCACCGCGCGCGTGCAGTTCGACCTCTTGTACCACAAGTACTTTTACTGCGCACCTAACACGCGCGCCATCATCCTCTCGGCATTTTTAAAGATGTACAAGCGGCATGAGGACTTGCGGCCGCTAGTGCTCGATTTCTACGAGCTTGAGTTGAACTCGATTGACATTGAGATCCAAACCAGGGCCATGGAGTACCTCCGTGTTGTGACTCTTAACGACGATACTAAGCACTTGGACTTGATTGTGGGCGAAATGCCGGTGTTTGTTAACAAGGTCAATCCGTTGATGGCGGGCGTCGGCACCATCGCCCAACTTAACGCGCCGGTCTCACACTTACGGGGGTTTGGCCGAAACAGATCCAGCTCGTCCGTACTCATGAGTCATGGCAATGGCAGTACCGGCCTTGTTTTCCAGGGTGCCGGTGGCCTCGTGCTGCAGAGTTCCGAGGCGAGTACGATCAGGAGACCATCCTTTGCGGCCCGCAACGGCTCCTCAGCATCCTCTCCCGGCCCCGAGCCGAAGAAACCAGTGCTCTCCCCCAACTGGCAGGAGGGCTACTTCCGGTCACTCCACTTTGACCAGGGAATCTTGTATGAAAACACATTGTTGCGCATCACTTACAGAATTACCAAAAAGAATCATGTGCTCGGCTTCCAGTTGACCTACAAGAACAAGACGACCCATGCGGACATCACTGGCTTGACTGCAACGCTCAGGTCTGGTACGAGCACCACCCAGCCCGCCTACGTCATCGAGCTGGTTACGGCACCGTCGTCGGACATTGCGCAGAGTGAGAAGACTGACCACCGATTCAACGTTGTGCTCAGATCGACGGGGTTGAGCAACGTGGAGCAGCCAACTCTCCTGTTGTCGTTCATGTGCGGTGCCTTCACATCGTTGAAGGTGAAGTTGCCCGTGCTCTTGTTGCGCGCGTTGACGGCGGCACCGCTCGCCTACAGCAACTTCTTGACCCGCTGGGCGCAGGTCGGAGCCATGGGCGCCAGCGGGGAGGCCGTGCTACAATTCAAGACCAGCCTCGCGTATCCCACGATTTCCTTGAGGCGCATTCTCGCACGCATGGGCTTTGCCATTATTGACGAAACAGAGTACCAGCAGCCCGAGGATGTGTCGCAGGAGTTGATTTTGGGGACCGGAATTTTGCATACATTGCAGGGGAACTTTGGGGTGTTGATGTTTTTGGAAGCGCGCGCGGAGGGCCGGGAGTTTACGTTGCGTATTCGATGCACTGCACCGGACGTCGCGCTGATTCTAGCCGAGACTATTGTCTCGTTGCTTGAGTTTGGGGCGTAACTAGGTATTTTATTAAGTGAAGGTTGCATGTAATGGGTTACTGACGGTCAGGGGAAATCACAGGTATTATTTTAGTTATTTGATTCCTGTATGATTTCAGTCATTTGATTCCTACATAACCAGGCCCCTAGACCACTTTCATTCCTATCTATACTTAGCTAACCGATTGAGAGATCTATTTATGCGCGAAAATAATGAGATGGAGAGTAAACAAATACTATTTTACAGAAATAAAGGGTACCATTAAGGTGGGGTGGGCGCAGACCAAAGATCATGCGTTCCGGGATAATCCGATATGCTTCGCACGAAACTTACCAGAGTAACCCGACGGAGATAGAAAAAAGAAATATATTCTAATTAGGATATCCTGATCCAGATACCAACGGAGAAATCCTAATCTGAACAGATTAGCGTGGCAAGGAGCTCGCCGCGCTCGTTTCTTAGCAGGCTCTTACTTCTGCGTTGGCAAGGAAACCTCCTGCTTCTTCTGTTGCTCCTTGGCCACGGCGTAGACAATACCAGCCAAGAAACCGAGGAAAATAGACGAGACAGACCAGAAGTTAATGGCGGCGTCGAAAAACACCAACCCGGACAAGGCAATTGGCAACTTGTTCAAGGCGCCGACCATGGAGTAGGTGGTGGAAGATGTAACTCTGACACACCAGCCGGAGCAGTAAGAAATACCGATGGAAGACATCCCGGAGAAGATCATGGAGAAGATCATGATGTTTCTGGTGGCTGGTGGGAAGTTCAACCGCAAGTTGTCGTAGGACCAGTCCTCCAAGACAAAAGAGGAGATCAACAACATTGGGATGGACAAAAGGTTGTTGTAGTACATGGTGTCAAAGTCCTTGAAGTTGGTCAACTTGATTCTCTTTCTCATGACCAACACAAACCCAGCAGAAGAGATACAGTTGGCGAACATCCAGATGTAGCCGATACCCAAGCCCAAATCGGAGGTCGCCTTGTTGTCACCGTAACAGGCGATGAAGGAGGAGAGCACCATCAAGAGGAACGAAGACAACGCCATGGAGGTGACCTGGCCACCGAACCAGATAACCTCACCGTAAGCAATCAAGATAATGGTGAGGTTCTTGAAGATGGTGTACACCGGAATGGAAAGCGACTGCAACGCCTTGGAGGAGGTGTAGATCATCACGACCAACATGAATGCAATTGGCGACCACTGCTTTGCATCGGTCGGGTTGAACTGGCGGTACGTGATGGTCCCAGAATACTTGAGCACGGAAATCGTCAAGATACACACGGTCGACTGCACCGCAAGCAAAAAGAAGTTAAGGTTGAAGTCGCTGCCCGAGACGACGTACTTGTTGGTGACGGTCATCAAGATGGACGAAAAACAGTAGGCACCGATTGCGACAGGGCCATTGTTGACGATAGAGTTGGCTGCGGTAGCTAAAGCAGCTGGGGAGGTTTCTTTCTTGTCCATGGTGTGAGTGATAAAGAGGCACCGGAAGAGAAAAGGACCGAGAACTGATTGTGATGATATAGGCGCGAAAAATTGAGGAACACGTATCGCAAAAATATTTGGTTACGAGCGCTGGGGTGAGAATTCTGCAGTACGACGCGTTGCGCCGAGCATCGGATTTGCGGGATATGGGATGAAAGTTTATGTGGAATTACATTACTTTAAGGTGGGGTGTTTGGATGGTTGGGTGTGACGACAGAGACAAGCGGTGGACAAAGCTGTAATATAACGTATATGTGGTTGTTATAGATAGCCGTATATAGGAAGCTACGTTAAAGTCAGCGCGCTAAAGGCTTATATCCTCGTGCAAAGTTGGGCATGCATAGTTAAATGCATAACTGAGGGCATAATAGAAGGCATAACAGAATTAGCTGTGTGAAATCATGTTTGTGAACAAGGGAGCTATATAAGCTTTACTATTGTCAGTCTTGAAAGGAAGACAGACTAAGCCGTAAGGCAGGTTCTTATTTTAAATAGCATTAGAGCAGGTGTAAACGGGGCTTGACTCTAAAGCAATGCTCAAGCCTTTTTGCCTAAACCGCTATTAAAGGATCCTGAGGCAGTGGTTAGGTATTACCGGATCAATGGACCCGACAGCCCTAATCAGCGAGCTATAAAAACGTCATTTAGATAACCAGATCTGGCTAAACCTTGTAGTCCGACGTAACGGAGTTAGGTAATACAAGCCTAAAAATAAAGTGCTCTAAACTACAGGACGTAGGGAAAAAACTGACCCGAACGGGCAGCCGCTTATATGCTCAAGAGCCCGCCGCCTGCACAGTAGGTAGCATTTCAGTTAGCCCAAAACCGGGAACAGCGAGACTCGGTTTATTATAATCATTGCAGGACGGACTTAAGGCGGGAATGTTTCACAATTTTCGGTGCATGTATGTCCTACAATCATAGTGCGTGCTTACCAGGTTCAAAACGAGGAAGACACATCTAGTTTCCTTCCTAGGATACATTTTCAGATCCGACCGGAGAGAAAAGGGTTTGAGTACTTTGGATAGTTTGAGTCCAAACCGCGTTTTTTTTTAAATGATCTTCGAGCAAATGCGTACCTAGTTTGGAGCTGGGTTACGGGGACTGTGGAGAAAAGGCATTTTGTCGTTCGATCATTATTCAGGCCAGTAAGTGTACGTGATACACCTTTAAACCAACCATTTGAATCTAGTTAGCGCAAAGAGGCCATTTCTGACTCGTCAAGAAGGATTTAAAATTTAGATGTGTGCTACAAACGAAAACTTATGTATAGGATGCTTTAATGTATCAAGCCTAGTTTTGCTGGAAATGATATATAGGCTACGCTCCCTTGCGTGATACCTCGTGAAAAGGCCGCAAGTATTGATTCAACCAATTTACATGGTAAGGGGCAACAACCCCACCTGGTTGCTCTTCAACCAGTGCTTCAACTTCTCGACAATATCGCTCTCAGCCGACATCAACTGGACGGTATCTGAGGAATCAGTCGTAACCATTTGTCTTAACGATTTCGTGATGTCAGAAATCTGGCTGGTTGTAGAGCTATCTGAGTCGAAGATTACCGACAAAGCCATTGTGTCGACATAAACACGACACACCTGCTCGGGCGAGATGGACAAGCTAGAGCTTTCGGTGTTAGCGGTTTCAGGCTCCTGGATTTCAACTGGCAAGTTACTAGATTCTTTTGAATCCAAAGTTGTGGCTTCCTCTAAATCTGTAACTTTCTCTGAGTCCGAAGCTGCAACTTCCTTTGAATCAGGTGCAATTTCTTCCTTTTCACTGACTCCAGTTTCTTTGCTTTTATCCGTTTTAGCTTTTTTACCCACATCCTTTCTTTGAGTCTTGCTCTTTTTCAGTGACCTTGGCACTGTTTCCTCAGATTTGCATTGAACAGCTTCCACGGATTCACATTCTACGTTGCAGCTTTTTAGCACACCCCGGATCGACGTCCCAATGCCCCTCAAAATCTCATGGAGCAACACCTGCTTCACCTCGCCGTGCCACTCCGGAACATCAAATAAGGCTACGCACGAGGAACCAAACTCCGCCTTCATAGTGTACTTATCTGCCAACCGATAGAGCAGCTTCAAAAGCGCATACGATGGCTGCAGCACCACACTGCCCTCCGACGGGGCGGCCAAACGGTCGGCCACAAGCTGACGCTGCAACGTGGAGTAAAATGCAAACGAGTCGGGAATCTCACGCACGGTAATCTCTGTCAAGAGCTTAGTGATCAAGGCTGAGAAGTCTGCGCGCAAGCTTGCAATCGACACGGATGTCAGGTCAAATCGGGCAATAATCTCAACCTTTTCTCTCAAGTCAGTGACCATCTTCAACAAATAGTACAAGTTTTTAGCGCGAGACGCACCTGCAGAGTACTGGTCGAGTTTGTCGCCCAAGTCTTTGGATATAACTGCAAACTTCTGTTGAAGGTCGGCGGAGCAGGCAACCATGATCTGCAGATACTTTTCGCTCATGGTATCGGCAATATCAACCCAGAAGGACGAAACTCGGGCAAAGAAGGCATCATGGTTCTCTTCTTCGTCAAAATCGTTCACCACCGAGTATGTTGCATCGATGATCGGGTTGTTATAGTTGATTGCGTTATTGAAATACTCGGCCTTGTCGTTGCTTCTCAACAATGTGAAAGTCAGGGAGGCAGACGCAGAGGTTTGACGGTCCAACACCTCATAAACATGTTCGAGGTCTTCGTACCAGCCGTCCACCTTGTCGATGATGGCTGACACCGCAGACACACCTAAGAAAGCCTTGTTATTAATGAAGCCGCTGATTTTCAGCATGAACTGGTCAAAATCCGCATTATCGGACAACTTGGCCAGATCTAACGATACCAAGGAATGGAATACGGGAGAATCCGCATGCACACCGGAGGAGTCCATGAACTGGCTGACAAGGGGCTGGATAGAGGCGATCTTTTCACTGCAAATGTCGCTGATGCGGTCCACAAGTAACAGCAGAGTCGAGCCCACAACTTCTGATGAAAGCAAACTCGGAAAGGCCTTGAACGCCAAGAGAAAATGGGTGGTGAACGCGACAAGGCCCACAATAGACTTTTTATGGGAAACTGCGTCGATATGGGCCCTGAAACGGGCAGAGAGCAACTGGTTGGTGGTTTCCTTGAAGCCGTCCAATTGGGTGTGCAAATCGGCCACTTCTGAGGTACTTTCTGTGTAAGTCACGGATTCCGTCATCTGGTCGAGGAGGATACTTTCGTAGAACGAATCTTGGGTACGGGCAAGTTTCAGCGTGTCAAGGTTAGAGACCTCGCGTGCAAAGCTGGCTCCAAATTTGCGAGTATACAATGCAATGGCATAGTAGAGCGTGTTATTAACTAGTTTCAAAAGCGCTTCAATGTGGATCTGGGATAGGGCGCCACTGAGCTGCCCTTTGATTCTGTGCACTCGCTGGGCCAAGAACATCCTTAGCACTTCGCGAGGTTCGCTGCGCTGCAAAATAGCCACTATGATTAACTGTTGCAATAACCTTTCCTCGCTTTCGATCTCGCTGTCCTCCTCCTCGCTCAGGTCGCAATTCGCGATGGAGCGCAGCAAACCCGCCACCAAGACAACCTTGAAATCGTGCAATTGCCTACTGAGAAGCTGATCTTGGGCCAATTCAGGGAAGGCGCTCTCCACAACATAGATAAGCTTGGCCAACTCTACGTTGGGTACTGTTTTCCCAATGCCATACAGCGTCACCATTTCGTGGACCACTCCCCGTAGGAGCACTGTGCGATCATGCGTAAAGGCAGCGTTGCTGGGCGCGGCAAAGTCGCTGAAGCGTGCAAAGTTTGCAAGATACCGCTCCTGGCCGTGGTTCTGGTGGCGGAAGCCGTTCTGCTCGTAGCACAAATCGCTGAGCTGGTAATGCAGGCGCTGTGAAAGAGAACTCATTGCGTGGATGTCGTCTGCGACATTGAGGAGGTCGCGGTATTTCTCCTTCACCAACCCGGTCAACTCAGCTTTCTTCAGTAATGCCTCCAGGAGCACCTGTTTGGAGATGGTGTGAATCTGTGCCACCGGATAACTGACAAAAAGGTCATGAGTCGCCTCGTGTGGGTTCTCAGACTGTAGAATACCATCCATGGTGAAGTACTGGAATTGTTGCAACAAATGCTTGCAAAGAACAGATGGCAGTTGTAGACATCGATTTAAGCGCCGAGAATGGAGACGTGCAGGTGGGATGGGCACGACCAACAGGTTGAATGGGACGGGTCAGGCACGACTAGAACCTAGGATGGGGATTGAGCATTATCAGTAGGGTTGTAAAAACGTTGAAAAAGTAGTAATTTTTTTATAAATTGTTTTTCAAGATATAAACTCCTCAGTGTAGTTGGAGCTTTATTTTTCTAAAGTTTTAAATCCTATGGTCTATTGACTGTATTGGGATAACAGGTAAGGGCGGAGCCTGTAACGAGCGATGGTTCTTTTCTTGGAAGGATACCATCTGCTTTGATTACGTACAGCCTTTTATAAATGTATATACTATAGAAGGTCAAGATTGGGCTTTCAGGAATATATTATCGTACAGATTTGGGTCTGCTAGTGAGCATTTGCCCTGGTAAACCTTTTGCAATCCTTACAATGATTTGTCGTCCCAGAGATGAAACGTTTTAGATGAAACATTCTAGATGAAATAAGCATCTAGAGTGACCATGGTTCCAATTCACATATTAACGAATTCGCCCCATTCCTAAATACCAGCGTAAATAAACTATCGAGTTTACTTTGGATATTCGCCAATATTGTCTCATTTTACCAACCTCGCCTTTTGTGCACGGTGCCTCCACTCCTCCGACCATCCTAACACATCGCAAAAGTGACAAAGTAATCCCGTTTCGCCGACGCATAGAGTGACATCATTATTTGCTGATTTGTACCCTCTAACATCGGTTTACTCAGGGCATGCCGCTTCTAATTAACCAATGTCTCCCATTCTAATTCACCTCTTGGTACTTGATAGGTTAATCTCAATACACAATGCCCATCCCACTCACAAACCCGACATCTCTGATCCCTACCTAGCTACAATTTTTTTTTGCCTTGTAGTCCAAATACTCACCTACATCCTGGAAAATCCCTCCTTAGACATGTATTGAATCATGATTCGATCATTTCAGATCCTATACCTCAAAGGCGATCGGCTTTGGCATGGCATGAAATCTGCGCAAGATGCGCTCTATCCCGTCCATACCCTTGACCAACTCTTCAAACTCCGGACCGTAACTCAAACGCACAAAGCTGTACATAATAACATCCGTTAAACGACTCAAGTTCTGCGGATTGATCAAGAAGAAAAAGCCCGGAACACAGATCACCTGTTCATGCAAACACTCGTGGAAGAAGCCCAAACAGTTGGCAATCTTCCCTGGTAAGTGCGAGAGGTCCAACCAGATGTAGAATGTCGCGTTCGGCACCCTGTCCTTGAACGAGAAGCCCATCTTGGTGAGTCTGTCCAAACAGTAGTCCCTCTTCATCTTAAAGTGGAGCTGCAACGCCATCATCTCCTGTTTCACCAAATCTGGCTTGAGGAAGTCAACCGCCACATACTGGAACGGCGCGGTGGAGCCACCGTCAAGATACGAGCCGGCGGAGGACAAAGCGTTGATGTACTCCTCTGGGCCCAAGATCCAACACGTTCTCCAGCCAGGAAGACGGAACAGCTTTGTCAACCCGTTGAGAATCAAGACAGGGTCCTTGTTGACATCTTGGATGTAGCTGGCGGACGAAAGGGACGACCCATCGCACTTTTCGTAGTAGTAGTGCGAATAGAACTCGTCCATGATGAGCAAACACTTTGAGCGACACAAGTCGTGAAGGCCTTGGAGCTGCTCCAGGGTCATCGCCTGACCCGTTGGGTTTCTCGGGTTCGAGGTCAAGATCGCAGACACCCCGCGCTCCAATTCACCCTGGATGATGTCAAAGTGCACCTCATAGTTGTCAATTTCCTTAAGGGGCACCGGAAGCGGCGCAAAGTTCTTGAACAACGAGAGCATTTCGGCATACGCTGTGTAGTCCGGGAGGAAGAACGAGAGGTAACAGTCGGTCAAAATCGCCGCGATTCTGCTCAAACCAGCACGGCCACCAGGAACGACACACACATTCTTCCACGTGTACTTGGAGGGTAAATGCTGCCTGTATTCGTGGTTGTACAAATTCGCGACGGCTTCACGCAATTCGTGGACACCCGCGGTTGGTCCGTAACCCTTGGAAATGTCCGGGATCGGGATCGTCTTTGGGCGAGGGAACGATCCCGGAATGGTGTCACCGTGCTCTGGCGAGCCCTGGCCCAAATTCGCCCACTTCTCCGGCTCTTTTCCGAACCCGTACTCGTTCGCACGCTCCGTGGCCCACAACACACCGGTCGACGATTGCTTAGTGTTTAACGCTGGGAGGTTAAGGTCGACCTTGAATTTTGGTTGTGGCAACGGCACAGGCGAGCCGGAACGCTTTCCTTTTTCATCAAGGTCCAAGCGCGAGCGCAAGTGCGAGGAAAGGGACCTCGGGGCTCTAGGGCGCTCCTGGGGCTCAGGAGTCACTAAGGTTTCGAATAAGGATGACGTCGAGCGTTTCAAGCTTTCTGGGAGCGTTTCCTCAAGGGTTTTGAATTCTTCAAAGTCGGACATTGTATCAAGGGATGGGGTAAGGAGAAGATGGATAGATACTAGAGAAGGAAACAGGGATTTCTATCTGCTATTTATTGACTCACTTGCGTTTTCTGGCTGCAAGCTGACGTCTGGTTGCTGCATGAGCGCTAGGAGGATGCTCCGGGGATTGGCAGCGGGGGAAGACTAGATTTTACTCGGAATAGAAATTGCACTACGGGGAGATTTAATCAGCATTAAAAATTTATAGATAAATTAATCTTGAACTGAGGAAATGGAGAGGTGCGGAAGTGAAAAAAAGAAAGATGAGGAAGCGAGAAATTGAGGTTGTCGGATAGTTTCGGGGCCGCTTTCATGCAGTGCGAAGTTAGGCGGTGCATGAATGACAGCACTAAAAGCGGTCCGATATGATTAATCCACTCCACTTCAATCTTTCAGGAAGCTCAAGGGCAATTGCTCTCCATCTCAAGTGCAAGTGCCACAAGTTTACAGTGTTGATAGAAACTCACTTTATTCATGGCATGGCCGCAGGTGCAGATCCGAGGGCCGACTCAACCGGTCCACCGGAAGGTACAACCCATGTTGTAAAAATAGCGATAAGCTTCGTCTAGTCACCAATTTCAAGCTTTGTCGAAGGAGGGGAATCCGGCAACCTGCTGAGGGGTGACCGCAATTAGAACACGTTTTGAAACCGGGCCGATAACATGTCTTCACTATTGACATAGCTGGATCAAAGTTTAAAAGCATACACTAACTTAAACCAGTGGTAGGGGGTAATTCCTCCACGTCACAGTCCATTACCAAGATACTTTCAGAATATAATAACAAAAAGTAGCCAAACCCGCAACAATATGATCGCGTACTGCTAAGAGTCACACGCTCTACCGATTGAGCTAGCCAGGCTGATTGTGGGTTGTCAAAAATCAGTTTACACTCTGAGGGTTCTCCGTATTTTCCACATCGACCAACATTCCATGATCGGTTACGTTATCTCGTAGTAATTATCAATGATAAGAGAACTAACCAATCCAGTTGGGGTCTCCAAATTAACGTAATTATCTATCAAGAACAAACTATATAACACAAGCTCCATACTACCAGGTACGTGCAACATTACTCTTCTCACAGAGGGTCCAGGCACAATCGGGCTCATGGCCATTTCTTCTCACGGTTTGGTATACCGCAGAAGCTATACAAGAATAAGCAACATACTTGTTACCCAAACAGGATTTCCAAAGGGGCTCTTTGGAAGTCTCGAATCTATGCAGTGCTTACAACTATGGAAAGAACTCGATCCGAGCCTTGCCCTTCTATTTAGATAATCGTAATGCGTGGTAAAATAAATATGTAGCTATATACGAGGATTAGCTACGCTCAGGTGTATGAGATCCGGTAAACTAGTCCGGAAAGAGGTAACAGCCAGAGAAACTAGTGTTAGGCATAGTGCATTTGGCTAGCTATATACACCGCAACGTGTAAATTGAAGAAAAGCCATAAACTGATGCCAAACAGAAAGATCAGAGAGTTAACGCGGAATGCAATCTCCGGAAAATACAGAGCGAGTACAGAAGCAAAAACAGGATCGTCGCTTTGGTCAGCTTCAAGCCAACGCCGTTTCTGGCTGGACCATTTCCTTCGCCTCTTCCTCATCCACCTTGGCCAACTCCTGCTCCGCCTCCTGAACCAACGAGTCAAACCCACTTCCTTTGGCTCTCAACCGCGCCTGTCTCAACATTTGTCTGGCCTCCGCATACTCACCCGCGTGTAAATGAATAACTCCCAAACCATACGTCGCCAACCCGATCGCTTCGTCCAACGTGTTGTACCGTTCATTGGTTGGAATCATCTTGGCATTCGCCAATACGGAGGTGTAACACTTTTTCGCTTCACCTAGGGTGTAGGCTCGATTTTTGACCGCCTCTGCAAGCTCCAGCACGCTGAACTCCGGCCGTTTCTCCGTCTGCAACTTGCGCAAAATCGCCTCCTGCGACTCGGACCGCTCGGCGAGCAAGTACATCAACGAGCCCAAGTTGCACGTGGCCATCAAGATCTCGGGCAAGTCGCACTCTGCGAGAATCATCCACTCTGTGGAGATCAACTTCGACCGCACAGCCATCTCAATATCCCCCAGTGACAAGCAGATCGCCACAAACAAATCACGCGCGTTGAACAACTCGTCGCGGAACGGAAGCCATGCCTGCGGGTTCTTGTACGCCGTGATGGTTTCGTCGGCATTGGTGAGCACAATCTCAGAGTCGCTTGACGTCGCAGCAAAGCTACTGTCCCCCTGGTCCTCAAACTGCTCCGGATTGGCAGCCGAGTTGTAGTTTTGCTGGTGGAGAATGCGCTCTCCCAACTTCCCGCTGCGCTTGGCCACCTCCTCTTGGGCCACCATCAAATGGGTCATGAGCATCGCCTTGGTGATCGCAGGGTCACCCTTATGCAACTCCGCCATCTTGATCACCAACCGCAAGTCCTTCTGGATAATGTGTGGTCTGCGGTCCTCCGGTATGCCGTGCGACGTGAGCGCTATCATGTACGCAGCAGAGATTTCCGAGTAGATAGAAAGCGAGTTTTCCGTCATGTTCATTCGTTCGTACATCTCGGCGATCTTCAACTGGATACCAGTGTACTCGTCGGATAGGCGGCTCACATTCTGTTCGTGGCACTCGTCGAGCGCCGCGAGATAGTATTTAAGCGCGAGTTGGAAGTCGAATTCACCCTTGTCGGATTCCGCCCAGAGACCCTTACGAAGGATTGCGGCGACAGTTGTAGGGAATGTGTGCTTTGGCCAGTAGAAGTAGTAGCCCGCGCCGAGCCCGACGGAGAGTACCCCGAGCGTAATCGCGAGCTTCTTCGGCCAGGTCCGTCTGGGAATTTGGTATGCCTGGGCGTATTGGCTCTGGTAATTGATAAAGCGGGCCAGGGAACCGCTAGGCTTGGCAAAGCGTTTTCCAGCAATTCTACGAAGCATGGTTGGGTGTGAAACTGTTACCGGAGAGTGGATGAATAGACATCTAGACGCTAGAGACCCTTTTGATGTAAGGCAATTTGATGTCATGTCGTGCATAGACCGATGGAGTTACCCTACTATCCATGATCTCATAGATTCAAAGGTTAATCCGCATGGTCACATGACGAGAAGCGAACTGTCAGGTATCGCCGTTTTGGGAAAAGCCACTTTATCCGTTAACCGGCAGGATATTCCAAGCGGCGATTCAGTTATGGGGTCAAGAAACCGGCCTTGTCCGTTATGCACTGATTTCTACTTGTGCGATGTGCGGTAGATATGCTATGGGCATAGTATGTACTTTTCTAACCTAGCCAGGAAATAGGACGGCCCACCCCGCCACAGATCACCAGCTGCGTTGCACCTTTTGCCAACCGGTATTGCATTTTGTTCGTCGTACCACCCAGCCCTTTCTTCATTTATGCAGTATGCTAACCATTTAGGCGCTCCAGAACTTGCAAATCTACTTTGACGACCTCAATCTAAACGTGGAGATACCCCAAGTGTCCACTTACACCCCCCGGTACAATCTCGGCCCAACCCACGCAGCACCGATTATCATGATCGTCAACGAAACAGCTACTCTCACAACTATGAACTGGGGACTTATCCCTCCGTGGTGCAGTCCCTCGGACAAACAGCAGCCCTGGAAAACCTTCAACGCTCGGCTAGAGTCGATCAATGAGGGTGCAAAGACCTGGAAACAGCCCCGAGAGCTGTGTCGGTGCATGATCCCAATGATGGGATACTTTGAGTGGATCGAAAGACGAACAGGGAGCGGTAGAAAGACCGAAAAGGTACCGTACTATGTCAGTCGCAAGGACGGAAAGTTAATGTTTGTAGCAGGGATGTACGACGCCGGAAGGGAGGGTGAAAGCGGGTCATTTACGATGGTCACTGGCCCTGCGATTGAGGATCTAAAATGGCTCCATGCTAGAACGCCCCTCATAATGGACCCGGGAAGCACCAGGTTCCAGACTTGGCTTGATCCCAAGAAGACATGGAGTGCAGAGGTATCCGCAGCGCTCAAGCCGTATGAGGGTCAAGAGATGTTTAGGTGGTGGAAGGTGACACTGGAGGTGGGGAGGTTGGGACCGGATGGAGAGAATATGATCAAGCGAGAGAAAGAACCGGGGACAAATATCTTCAACTTGATGAAGTTTAAGGAGGAAGAGGCCGTCAAACAGGAGGTGAAGCAAGAACAGGAGAAGATTCCAGAAAACCCGCTTTTCGTACAAGAGGATTCGGAGTCCGAGGCGGAGACCGCTGATCCCATGGCTCCGTTGCCGAAAAATCCCAACTTGGTTGCTCCTCCGGAAGTGGTAGCGCCGAAGTATTCCCCCCGAAAAGTCACCAAATCGGTGGCAAAGAAAAAGAGGGTACCCTTACCCAGGGGCCAGCGCTCTATTTTTGACATGTTTTCAAAGTAGGAACAGACTGGTTCACCAGTTGTCGAGCAAACAAGTATATGTATCCCACCCTTTACAGAGTTTGTATCTCTCAGTTAACGCCATGAGGATTCTATTCGGATCTCTAATGGAGGACAAGGATCGAGGATGCGGACTAAAGGCGGCGTATATCCGCTACTTCCAGGACAAATAGATACCTTTGCTCAAAGACTTTTATGATTAGATGCACCTTCAATACTCGTGTTTTCGCTATACTCGACGCATTAATGTAGATACCCTCTAAAAACTGATCAGGGGGGATTTTATTCATCAGACAACCATTTGCCTGTTCGTATCTTATGCGGTGATTCAACAATTATGGATGTAGTCCACTTGGTGTCTATTACTCCACAAACCAATCTGTGATTCGTGGTGGTTTAATCCGCCGCGAATGGCGTCTCCCTGCTCGCCATCGTCAACGCCCCACTCACATAGTTATACACCGTCACGGTAATCCCGCTACTGATCGAAAACTTTACAAGACGCGGCATCCACCCCGCCCAGAGCTTCGCAAACCCCTCCTGGTGCACAAGCTGCAATCCCGCATCGATCGAGTTGCGGTATCCGTACTTGGACTGCACACGGGTCTTGACCACGTCAATGGGCTGTGTAGCAGCAACCACAACGGCCGCCGCTGTCGCTCCCAAAATGGCAGACATGACCGGCGAGTTAGTTGCGCCCGCAGCACTGCTTGTAGGGGAAATGAGCTGCTTAAGCCCCTGATACGTCGAGAAAAACACGGCAGTGTTACACGTCTGGCGGAGCAAGGTTACACCTGTGCCCTGGAGAAATCCCCGGACCCCGCGGCACTCGTAAATCTCCTTGATGGAGCTGGTGAAGTGCTGCGACGGCAGTTTGAACCACTTGAGTTGCGCCTGCTCAAGCGCCGTGAACGTGTCGGCAACTTTGCGCACACCGGACTGTGCCAGTGCGGCGCTTGCAAGGGCACGCTTGCGCTCCGCGAGCAACTCCGCCAATTTCTGCTCGGTGTACGTCCTGGCATCGACCCCGTTTTTCGCAGCCATCGTGTCTCGGATGGACAAAATGTATGCGTTATGGATCATGAGCGTCTTGATGTTCTCGAACGGAATGATCCAGAGCGACTCCACGATTCCAGTCATGCTCGCGGCAACCACCACGCGCGGCGCAGTGGTCTTGCCGTGGTCGTTGGCCATGAACTTGGACGCGTAGTTGTACACAAGGAAACGCGTGGACGCCTTGAGCGAGTTCCCGAGCACCAACGAACCGGAACCAGCGAAAATCCGCTTTATCTGCGACGGTACCTGGAATGGTGGCTCAAGCGGGAGGGCTTTGTGGAGTTGCTGGCCGACCTTGTAGCATTCGAACGGGTATGTGAGGAGCGATTCGGCGGCTGCCCCAGCGGAGCCCGCGATCATTGCAATGAGGAGGTTGGTGGGCACATCGACGCTTGTGGAGGGGTTGTCTGATAACACGCGTTTATCGCGGTTACGTCTCGGGAGGGAATCGTCCATAGTTATGGGAAAAAGAGATGGTGCGGTTGGTTTGCTTCGGGAGTTTGCAGTTATAAGGAGTATGCAGGATGGTTAGGCAAGAGGAATAGGAGAAAAAATGCATTGTATGGGGGAGAGTTCAATAAGACCCATTATCATTTATAATTTAATAATTTTATAAGATTCAATTAGGATGTCTAGGGAATCTTTTTTGTCTCATTGTTTTCAGGTTCCTTATGCTTACAACGAAAACTTGATATGTTAAAAGGTAAGCCAAATGGGATATCGAGCGCCACTCACACATCCCGCAAAAATGGCAATTGACGATTGAACCTGTTGTCAGATCCAATTGCCACACAAAGCCATAGAAATCCCACGATAAAGCTTGATTTACCGCTCAAGAGACGATCAAATGGTTTTTGCTTTGTTCACTCATGTGTATGGCCGCCAGGATTGTCTTTTCTACACCCGATGTAATAAATTTATATTAATATACACGCTACCTTACAAGGCAACTTCTTCCAACTTCTTGGAAACCGCTTCGGTTTCATTCAAGTCCTCGTCGAGACTGTCAAGATCGTCCGATGGAACCACCGGCTCCTTCACCTGCTCGGTCTTCACCTGCTCAGTCTTCACTTCCTTAACGTCATCTTTCTTTGACTCATCGACCAAGGGTTCAATTAACGGCTCCTTCTTCTCCACCTTTGGTTCATCGATTAAGGACTCAGCCAACGACTCCTCCTTTGGCTGCTCTGGCTCATCAATCAAGGACCCCGCCAATGGCTTCGACGTCTCCGCGAGGAGGGAAACTTTTGGCAAGTCAACCTCCACTCTGCTATTCGCCGACGCGACTGTCGCGGCCTGTCTCAACGAAACCCCCGTCTCCACTTTCGGGGTCGGAGTCTGGTTATTAATCTTCTGAATCCCAACCACCCTCTTTGTCAAAATGTCCATGTACGACGCTGGTGAGCCGCGGAACTTGTACCACAAGCTCTCATCCTCATCGTCCACCAAGTAGTTACCATCCTCGTAGTCTTCCACTAAGTGGTACAAAAACTCGGTCCAGGACTTGGCAACCACGATCTTGCGGTCAAACTCGCGGCCAAAGAGGATGACCTGCCCCCAGCGGCCCTCTGGGCCCGGGGCCAAGTCAACGGCGACGTTGTTCCCCGCCCAGTCCTTTGCCAACGGGATCCATCCGGCGTGGGCGTACACCTGTTGGATGTGGCCTTCTGGTACAGATGTCTGGTTGGCCTGGAAGTCGATCTGCTGTCTGGCCTTTGGCTTTGCCGCACGCGCGTCTTCTGATGTTGACGCGCGTGCGTGGCTCGCGAGGTTCAGCGTCTCAATCTTCGCAACCACGCGCTCCCAGATGCGCGCCTCTTCGAAAATACCCTCGAGATCCAAAAACGTGAGCCCCATGAAAGCACCGGTAGGCTGCCCTCCGCGCACCTGCCCGTCGTGGATGGTGTACGATTGTCTGACGTCCAACGGTAATGAGCAGCGCAAATCGTTCTCAAACTCATTCAAATCGGCGGCAGAGGCGCCCTCCTGCAAATTGTCGCCCAATTCCGGGTACTCCTCCTCGAACCAGCGATCCAAGCGATCCCAGATCGATTCCATCGACGGCAATGGCGGTTCGCCGCTGTCGTAGTCCTGCAACTGCACATCTGAGCCGTTGTGCGCCAATTGTGAGCGCAAGCCCGGTCTATACGCGACCGGCCCGTTTAAGGACGTGCTCAGCGCGTTGTTGGAGTTGGAGGAGTTAAGCGCCGCGGTGAGCGGGCGTCTGTCGGAGTTGGCGTTGGCGTACGGCGAGTCAAACGACGCGTAGTGGTCGTCGGTCGTGAGCGAGTGCACGAATTCCTTGAAATCTTTCTGTAACTTGTCGAAAATACCCATGGTGTGGAGAGGAAGAACAAGTGGGCAAGGTAGTCAAGTCGCTGAGGTCTTATATTGAGGCAATGTCCTGTAGGCGGAGCTCGCTGACTGCCTAATTTGGGATGCATTCAAATTGCCGGATATGGCCAATGTCTATATGGTTGCTACAGAGCTCGGGTGAGGCTGCCCTATTTTAGAGTGCATGACGCATGGAGCTCTGGGATCAGGGTTAATGATCCGATACGACAATAGGGGCGGGCTAGTTAGTTGATTCGGTGTTTTAATGGCATTTACGATTTAGCCCTTCAGTTTAAGCTGTAAATTATCGAAAGCTGATAAACGGGGGCTCGGCCCTGAAGCCCTAGTGTGAGACTTGTGACGTCTCAGTATCCGTAGGTACAACTTGATTATTACGTGCCTTTGGAGTTATTGATCACTTTTTTCACCGCTAATTATTGTGAAACCAAGAGATGAACGTGGTGCGCTTGGGTCTGAATCAATGAGATGGTTCCTAGAGAAAATTCAGGTTTGTTGATTCGAAGTTAAAGTGGCGTGGACTCTGGCAAATTCTTACATTGTTTGTATAAAAATTAATGAACGGATGAAATAGAGGTGTAAGCACGTCAATGAGTAGAACACGTTGAAGGTACCCAAACTCAAAGCCAAGAGATCGCAAGTATTGCTAGATCTCGGAATACCATTTGTTCATGTCGAGTCCCAGCCAGCAAACGGGGACTTTGTGCTCTTACAACCTTGATGCATACTCGGTGGTATGAGCATTAATAGCCTCCTATGGATGTTTCAAAGCCAGACAGTACCCTACAGCATCGTATATAGCATATTTCCTTTGAGTACAAACACATGTTTCTTGCCAATCAACATGCTTACCTACATGAAACACGATGCAAAGACAACACTGACGTTTTCCTGTTTTCACCCAACTCTCAACCTCTACACCTTATGCTATACGCCACTCTGTCGCCTTGAAGATGCTCCATTACTTCCTGAATCTCCTCGCCACACAGCATTGGTCTTCTATTGCGACAGCAAAGTGGTGCTCTCGCTCGCCTCGAAGCTGGAGGTCTTGGCAGACGTCGGCTCTTCCTCTTTCGGCTTCTCCCCGGCGTATCCCAAACGCTTGCAGCACTCCTCCATGGCTGTCAGGGTGGCCTCGGCAAGCTTATTAACATCCTCGGCCGTCATGCCCGCCGTTTCGATCGGCTTCAATACCTCAATGACAATCTCACCGCGGTTGAACTCCTTTCTCTTGAAGTTAATCAACTTGCTGGTGTTGGCCATCACCAATGGTACAATTGGGATGCCTGCCTGCACGGCCAAGTGGAAGGCACCCTTCTTGAGCGGCAACATTTCCGGCTCCGTGGCGTACGATCTGGTGCCCTCTGGGAATATAAACACGGACTGCTTGTTTGCACGCAACTTGTCCAACGCCTTCCGTAATGTCTCACGCGCCTTAGTGGAGTTTCCGCGATCGATAAAGAATGTCCCAGACAAGGTCATGAACCAACCAAGGAGCGGAATGTACTGCAAGGAGCGCTTGGAGGTGACGGTGCAGCCCTTAGGAAAGGTCCGTCCCAACATCAAAATGTCCAACGCAGACTGGTGATTGCCCAAAATAATCGATGGCAGCACCTGCAGTAATGTCTCGCCATTGACTAAGCGGATCCGGATTCCCAAGCACGTCGAGAACATATGGTAGAAGGCGCGTGCAACTGTCCATTGTGCCAAGTGACGCTTCCCGACGAGCGTGAGTACGACTGACGCCGCAACACCATACACCGCGCAGACAGTGAAGATGGAAAGCGCGAGTGTGGTCTTGGAGTAGAACTTGAGTAATTTTAAGAATGACATGGTGGGGAGGCACGATGAGGGGGTGGAGAAAGAACAAGACAAGGCGAATTTGAGTGGAGTCGCGGTCGTGGGAGGTGCAAACAGTTGGGCGGTGCACGCAACCAAGTGAACTCGAAAGGGACCCAGTACGGATTTACCGGGTTCATAGGTTAAGGGGTAGGGTACATTTGAATGTTTGTATCAGCCGTAATAATGTTTTATCTAAATATGGTTCGTGCTGTTCCTATCGTAGTTGCAGATGGAAAGAAAACTGAGCCGTTGAATTGTCTCTGGGCCGCTCTTTCCGCACCGACCACGTTCCCAAAGATAGCGCCGGTCCACACCAAGCTTGTTACATGGATAACAAAGCTATCGGGGAGGATGCATCTAGTCTACATAATATTCTTCGGCGCTAGTATTCTTTCATGCTCTAGACCCACTCTCGACCCTCGTACTGGGAGACCTCCTCCGCATTCAAAAACTCATCCAACATTCTCCTCCGGTTAAGCTCGTTGTACGGCTCCAACTTGGGAATCTCGAGCCCCGAGAGCTTGTAGAACTGCTGGGTGCAGCTGAATTTATGCCATGTCCACTCTTTGGTGGGCTCGCAGTCACAGTGTAAGTCCTTCCGTAACTGGTCGTCCATCGGACACCCCTGGTTGGGTTTGTGATAGTAGCCGGTGTTGTCAAAGTGCCTGATCTTCAGCTTGTCAGCAAGAAAGGAAACTGCAATGGAATGCACGGGCGCGTCACCCCAGCGGCTGTAGAAGTAACCACCGGTGCGGTCTAACGCCTTGAAGTACTCTCTATAGGCATCAGAACGGAAGAACTCCATGTCGCCCAACTCAAAGTTCGACCAGTAATGACACATGTTGTACTCAGAGCCGTCGGAACTAGAAACCCATTGCATGGAGTTGTTCGGGTGAACATACGACGGGTTTTCCTCGAAGAACTTCTTCGACGCCTCCCACAAGCCGACGACCGTCTTACGCCCCTCAGGCATGGACATGGTCCAGCCGTAGACATATCCGCCATCAGCCATCTCCTGGAACAAGTCAGTCGGCAAGTCGCACTGGAACTTGATGTTTGGCTCAACCCGCCAGTAGTAGCGGAACTGCTGCATCACGTCCAACTCGAAAAAGAACCCAGAGTTGAAGCGGCACATGTGTCTGTAAGACTCGGATTTGGCATACATGACCCTTTCCCTGTCGAGCTTTGCGCGCTCCTTCGCGGCCTTGTCCTGGTCGATAAAGTCGGGGTAGGACCAGTATTCGGTTGGAATCTGGACAAAGTGGGGAGTCC
Organism: Babjeviella inositovora NRRL Y-12698; assembly: GCF_001661335.1. Lineage (NCBI taxonomy): Eukaryota > Fungi > Ascomycota > Pichiomycetes > Serinales > Babjeviella > Babjeviella inositovora. Next base: position 1,501,395 of record NW_017566838.1, read on the forward strand.
CCGAGGTGAAGGCCGAACGGACAGCGGCGATGAATGTCTCCAGGAAGGGCTCCTCGTTGGCAAAAACCCACGAGTAGCCGTATTTGGCATTGTCGAACCGCTCGTTGAGGTATTTGATAGAGTCGAGCATGCCCTGAAGCTCGGAGTTGCGCACAAGGGAGAAGAAGGTGGCGCTAATCTTAGTTTCTTGCTTGGTGCCTGTTATGGCGTTCCAGACCTTGAACTTTCCTAAATCAATATCATTCACACGTTCCATCGTGATTTCTTCCCTGAAGATAAACATGAAGTTGACGACGATCAAAATGATGACCGCGGCCCCAATCTTTCTTATATTCGCGTGAGACGGCATTTCACGGTTATTCGGGGGGTGAGCTAGGAGGCTGTTCTTCTGGGAGATCCACGTATAAAGGATCTAAGAGCAAAGGCCTTGTCTTATGAAAGAAAGTAACCACCGGGGCTAGGTTGACAGGCCTTGAAATATTTTCGCGGCGCGTCATCGTTCACGAGACAAGAGCGAAGGTTTGCTCATTAGGCGCGTTTCCTGCATGCGCGGCGATTGAGCCTCTTGCTTTTGGTGCGGCTTTCGTGGTCGCAGGATGCATATCGGCGTTCATAGGCATTTGCATTAAGGAAGCTTCACCATTCAAGGCAATAAGCAGCCTGTAGATTATGCTATTGGCAATGAGGTCCCTATACGATAAATCTCACAAAAGAATGCAGTGTAGGCCTAAACCGGTAAAATTTCATCTTCAAAGGTGAGGGATAGGTACACTACCATTGTTATAAACATAAATGAATATCAAATCGCGGGCATCTACAGCCAACTCTGAAAGAAAAATTTCTTTGGTATACGGATGCCTAGTACAACATGATTAAAGCCAATAATATAAATTCTACACTCTTCCAAAGGTTTACTTAAATTACTATAGACGTAGCCACGACCGAGGGAACGTATACACAGTTGACATTTTTCGATATTCTTCTCGTCTTTCATTCCAGAACTAGCCTTCTCACTCATGCTGCGCACTCGCTCATGTCTTCTCATCTTTCAATCCAGAGCTAGCATCATCATTCGTGCTGCGCACTCGCTCATGTGCTCTTAGCAAGTCCCCCACCAAGTACAAACTCCCACAGACAACCACCCCTCTGTGCAACTCCCGGGCCTTGTCCAACGCCGCAACCTGGTTCTCACACACAAACACCCGCTCCGGCGCGACATACCTGCACACCTCCAGCCGCAACTCCGCCGGGGACATGCACGCGATCCACGGCATGCCATCGACCGGGCCAAACAGGGTGACCACCACTTTATCCTGCGGTTGGAGCAAGTTCGAGAGCAACGGCGCTAGCGACTTGCCCCTGGTAATCGCAATCACAAAGGTAAGCCCCTCCTCTCTGTTTTTAGCCAAATACCTAGACAACTCCACCGCAGACTGACCGTTGTGTGCCCCGTCTAGGAGCAAAGGCAAGCCTGGCGTGTTCTGTCTGTAGTATAGCGTAAGCTTTTGTAGACGCCCCGGCCACTGAACCGATTCCACGCCCGCTATAACCAGCTGCGGAGTGATTTGCGGGGCAACGGGGAGAATTACCTGGAGGATATTCAACGCCACCATAAGGTTTGCAAGCTGGTACTCCCCAAGGAGCGGCGACCGCAAGTTGGACAAGTCACCAAAGGCCGTGACGGTGGAAAGATCGGGAACCGATTTAGTTATTGGGGCTTTGTGGGTACCTGCAACTCTGGTGATTGAAGCGAGAGCCTCTACTTCGTTGGTAGCGTCCACAACCATGGGAATGTTCTGCTTGGCAATCCCGGCCTTTTCGCAGGCAATTTCACCAATGGTGTTGCCGAGGATTCCCTCATGGTCCAACCCAATTTTTGTGACCCCCGTTGCAACTACCCCAAGCCCGCCATTCGCACCTGGGATTACGTTTGTGGCATCCAATCGGCCCCCAAGACCCACTTCAATGACCGCAAACTGCACCCTGGCCGAATGAAAGATCTCAAACGCCGTGGCGGTCAAGATTTCAAACTCCGTTGCTCCAATCTTTTCAACCTCGTTAACAGAAAGCACCCGCCGCTCCGCCAGTGCAAATGTCTGGTCCAGCACCGGGACGTTGTTTAAGCACACGCAGTCTGCCTTGCGGATCAAATGTGGAGACGTGAAGCGTCCGGTTTTGTAACTGGAGCTCGTGAGAACCAGAGAGAGGTACGCCACCACCGAGCCTTTACCGTTGGTTCCAGCCACGTGAACCGTTTTCCAGGATAGCTGGGGGTTACCCAACTTTAGCAAGAGGAGGGAGATTCGCTGAAGGCCAAGATCGATGGGCATGTGAATGGGAATTGAAAAAAAAAAGGGTTTTGGTTGTAGGGTTCCAAATAAATTAATTCAATGGACAAGTCTGTGTTTCAAACGGCAACGGATGAAATGAAAGCCAATTCAAATACTGATTGAGAGCTTGAAGATCAACCAACAATCTCGGTGGATTAAGAGCGATGGGATGAGAAAGCCAATCTGAATAGAACTGGGTTGTAGTCTCTATAACTTTTCAATGGTCTCTTTAAAACTATTCCGTGCCCCAAGTCCCTCCGCTCATCATCGACCGGGAACTCCCCCCATTCATCATCGATTGAGAACTCCCTGCTCATCACCGATTGAGAACTCCCCCGCTGCTCATTCTCCGTTACCGTCACAGCGACTCGGGAGGCGCCGCACATACTTTACCCGCGCACGTCTTTTCCGGCGAAAAATCACAACACGTATTGGCTGCGGGCGGTTAGTGCAAAAACAACCCATCCACCAACCCCCCCTGGAGCATATCCTCCCTTATTATCCGTATTGGTTAAATACACAACCTATTCTGCAATAACAAAAGCTGTAAATTGGTTGTTGTTGTTTTTGCCGGTATTGTGTTTGATTCAGATTCTAATCGCCAGAGTCATCCAGATCTTGTCACAGACCTAGGTAGAGCCTTCGACACATACACCCTCAGACCAGAGTCCTTACCTTCTCCTTCACATGTCCTCCGCGCTTGAAGCCCGCTTGAGAAAATTGTTCAAGGCGCCGCGCAAGGGTGAGTCCTTTGAATTGCGTACTGGCCTAGTCAGCCAGTACGCGTACGAACGCAAGGACGCGATCCAGCGCGTGATTGCGGCAATGACCGTAGGAAAGGACGTCAGCGCCTTGTTCCCGGACGTTTTGAAGAATATTGCCACCCACGACATCGAGCAAAAGAAGCTCGTGTACCTCTACCTCATGAACTACGCCAAGACCAACCCGGAGTTGTGCATTCTCGCGGTCAACACGTTCGTCCAGGACACCGAGGACCCCAACCCGTTGGTGCGCGCGCTCGCCATTCGCACCATGGGCTGCATCCGCGTCGACAAAATGGTCGACTACATGGATATTCCGTTGAAACGCACGTTGAAGGACGACAATCCGTACGTCCGCAAGACCGGGGCGATCTGTGTGGCAAAATTGTTCGACTTGAACCCAGAAATGTGTGTGGAGCAGGGCTTCTTGCAGGCGTTGCAAGACCTCGTGGCGGACCCCAATCCGATGGTTGTGGCGAACGCGGTGTCGGCGTTGGCGGAGATCCAGGAGTCGGACCCTTCCACGCAGTGCTTTCAGATCACCTCCAAGGTGTTGAAGAAGTTGCTTCTCGCGTTGAACGAGTGCACCGAGTGGGGGCGCGTCACTATCTTGTCCGCCTTGTCCGAGTACGAATCGGTTGACCAGGCGGAGGCCCACCACATCATCGAACGGGTGGTTCCCCAGTTGCAGCACGTGAACACCGCGGTGGTGCTCGCGGGGATCAAAACGGTGATTTCCCACATAGAAAAGCTCTCATCCACCGAGTACGAGATGTACCTCAAGAAGTTGTCGTCGCCTCTTGTGGCGTTGATGTCAACGTCGCCGGAAGCGCAATACGTGGGGATCCGCAACATCCGCGTGATTCTCGAAAAGTATCCACAGTTGCTCTCACGTGAGTTGCGCGTATTCTACGTAAAGTACAGCGACCCGTTGTATCTCAAGTTGGAGAAGTTGGAGATCATGGTCCGTCTTGCGAACGACAAGAACGCGCCGTTGTTGTTGTCAGAATTGAAGGAGTACGCCATGGAGGTGGATGCCGACCTTGTCAAGCGCGCAGTGTCTGCCATCGCCCAGGTGGCCATCAAGCTACCAGACCACGCAATGAAGGCCGTGGAGTTGTTGAACTTTTTGGTCAACCAGCGTGGCGACTATGTCGTGGCAGAGGCTGTCAAGGTCTTCCGCGACCTCTTGAGGCGCTACAAGACCACTGAATATGTGGATGCCATCGTTCCGGTGGTCAGTGCCAACTGGGAGAGCTTGGATGACGCAGAAGCCACAGCTGCATACATCTGGATCTTGGGCGAATACCCCCAGAAGTTCACCCGGTTGGACCGCCACTTGCAGAAGTTGGCGGAGGGCTTCTTAGAGGAGACATCCGTGGTCCAGCTCGCGACGTTGAATGCCATTGTCAAAACCAACTTGCGGGCTCCGACGGCCAATTCCGGCAACTACTTGCAGTCTATTTTGAACTGCGCCACTAGCGACGTAGAAAACGCCGACGTCAGAGACAAGGCATACCTCTACTGGCGGCTTTTGTCGTCCGACTCCGGCCTCGCGGCCAAGGTGCTCCTTAACACGGAGTTGCCGCCGATTCCATCCACTATCGCCCTGTTTACGCCCGCGTTGTTGGCCGAGTTAGTTAGCGAGTTGGGCACTTTAGCCTCGGTCTACCACAAGCCGTCCTACACCTTTACTAGTCTGATTGCCAAGGCCAAGATCTTGCGTGCCGATAACATCGAAGAGATCGAGCGGTTGGCGAAGCGTGAGATCGTCGCCAACGCCAAGTCTGAAAACTTGTTGGACTTTGGCGACGACGAAGAGATTGCAGCCCCGGTTGCTTCCTCTCTCGACGAATTGAGCGATGTGTTTGGCTCCTCCTCCCAGGCGCCTCTGGCCAACAGCGATATCTTGGGTTTGTTTGGAAGCTCCGGCGTTGACAGCGGCGTGGGTAACTTGAGTTTGGGGAACGGTAAGAAGACCAACGACGATCTCTTGGGGTTGTTCTAAGTGTATGATAATAAATTTAATGTATGGAAGGGTAGATGAACTCCCAAGCTGCCGATATTTAAACATCTCGTTCCCAGTCGTACACGAGGTAGCGATCAAAACTTCGGTAATATTGTTAGTCGCATGTTGTTGAGCTATTTCCAATGACCGAGTTGAAGTAATAACCTAATCTTTTTTGAAGAAAAAAAACCAATCCTTTTTGAAGAAAAAAAAACCCCCGAACCAAGCCTCCAGCCACACATCCATTGAGATCTGACACCAACCACACACCAACCGTTCCCTCTACTTAGGCCCTTACATTTCTCCTGCATTTATTCCTATTACACCATCTATTACCTTCCTATTATCCTGCATCTAGCTCTACCAGAGTCGCTCTGCCCTCCCGTATTCCTGACTCCTTCTCCTGCATCCTTTGCGGCTGTTACACGAGTCAGAAAAATTTGTCCCCTGCACAGATAATTAATTAGCCATCACTCTGCGTCGCTTTGCTTGGCGCCTAGCTTACCACTCACCCTTCCTTTAAATACACTCTTCTTCCGCATCTACACCTTTACGTATCACACTCCCGGCATATACATTTCATACCATGTCCTTGAACATCTTAGTCGTTGGTAACGGCGGCCGCGAACACGCCCTCGTCTGGCGTTTGGCCCAGTCCGCCTCTGTGGCCAAGATCTACGTCGCACCAGGTAATGGCGGCACCCAGCTCTCTTCCAAGGTGGAAAACATCGCCATTGGCTCGTCCCAGGCGGACTTCCCGGCATTGGTCAAGTTTGCCACAACCCACGACATTGGCTTGGTCGTGCCCGGTCCAGAGCAGCCGCTCGTAGAGGGCATCACGGGCCATTTCGCCAAGGTCGGGATCCCGGTTTTCGGGCCTTCTGCCAAGGCAGCGGTCATGGAGGGGTCCAAGACCTTCTCCAAGGACTTTATGAAGAAGCACGGCATCCCCACCGCCGCTTTCCAAAACTTCACCGACTACGAGCAGGCCAAGAACTATGTCGCATCTGTGCCCCACAACGTGGTCATCAAGGCCAGTGGGATCGCCGCTGGTAAGGGTGTGTTGATCCCCCTGACCAAGGAGGAGGCCTACGCCGCGTTGAAAGAGATCATGATCGACCGTGCGTTTGGCTCCGCCGGTGACGAAGTTGTAGTGGAGGAGTTCCTCGAAGGTGACGAGTTATCCATCTTGTCCTTTTCCGATGGGTACACCCAGATCGACCTCCCGCCAGCCCAAGACCACAAGAGAATCGGCAACGGCGACTCTGGCTTGAACACCGGCGGTATGGGGGCCTACGCCCCAGCGCCGTTGGCCACCCCACAGCTCATCCAAGAGATCAGAGACAGCATTTTGCAGCCAACCATCGACGGAATGAGACGCGACGGGTTCCCGTTTGTCGGGGTCCTTTTTACCGGGATCATGGTCACTAAGACCGGGCCAAAGTGCTTGGAATACAACGTCAGATTTGGCGACCCAGAGACCCAGACCGTGTTGCCATTGTTGAGCGACGACACCGATTTTGCCCAGGTCTTGTTGGCGTGTGCCGAACACCGTTTGGACTCTGTCACCTTGAAGATCACGCCAAACAAGTTTGCCACCACCGTTGTCATGGCCGCCGGGGGCTACCCAGAGGCCTACACCAAGGGCGATGAGATCACTGTCAAGCTCCCGCTTCCAAAAGACACCTACATCTTCCATGCCGGTACCACTACCAAGGATGGCAAGGTTGTCACCGCCGGTGGCCGTGTCATTGCCGCCACCGCCACCGCCGCCACCTTGGAGGAGGCTGTCAGGAAGGCCTACGTCGGGGTTGAACACGTTTCCTTTGCTGGTAAGTACAACAGAACCGACATTGCCCACAGAGCCTTTAGAGACGCTGCGACCGTCTCCACGGGTATCACTTACGCCGAGGCTGGTGTCTCCGTGGACAACGGTAACTTGCTTGTTGAGCAGATCAAGCAAAAGGTCAAGTCCACTGCCCGTCCGGGGGCTGACTCTGACATTGGTGGGTTTGGGGGTGTCTTTGACCTCAAGGCCGCGGGCTACCAGACCGACGAGACCTTGCTCGTGGCCGCCACCGACGGTGTGGGCACAAAGTTGAGAATCGCGCAGATTATGAACATCCACGATACCGTGGGGATCGACTTGGTGGCCATGAACGTTAACGATTTGGTTGTCCAGGGGGCGGAGCCGTTACTCTTCTTGGACTACTTTGCCACTGGGAAGTTGGACATCGAGGTTGCCGCCTCGTTCGTCAAGGGTGTCGCTGATGGGTGCATCCAGGCCGGCTGTGCGTTGGTCGGTGGTGAGACCTCAGAGATGCCGGGCATGTACGAGGTTGGTCACTACGACACCAACGGTACCGCTGTCGGTGCCGTCAACAAGAACCAGATCTTGCCAAAGATGGAGAGCATGGCCGTGGGCGATGTTGTGCTTGGGTTGAAGTCTAACGGTATCCACTCCAATGGGTACTCGCTTGTGAGAAAGATCATCGAGAAGTCCGGTGCTTCGTACTTCGACAAGGCTCCGTGGGTCGAGGACGACACCACCACCATTGGCCAGGAAGTGTTGATTCCAACCAGAATCTACGTCAAGCAGTTGTTGAAGTCGTTGAAGGCGAACTTGATTACCGGCTTGGCCCACATCACCGGTGGTGGGCTCGTGGAGAACATTCCTCGTGCCTTGCCAAAGCACTTGTCCGCTAGAATCGACATGAACACTTTTGTCGTGCCAGAAATCTTCAAGTGGTTCGGTAAGGCCGGTGGTGTTCCGGTCGAAGACATCTTGAAGACCTTCAACTTGGGTGTGGGCATGGTGCTCATTGTCAAGCCAGAGAACGTGGCGGAGGTGATTGCTAACTTGACTGCAGAGGGTGAGACTGTGTATACTATTGGTCAGTTGGAGGCCAGAGAAGGGGAAATGCCTGGTTGTGTTGTTGACAACTCCGAAGGTTTATACTAAGAGTTGACGCCTGAGAACTTAGAGTTTTCTTTCCAAGAGGTGAGCTTGCCGTCTTTTTTTTTTTACTTCCTGGAGGCAGCTCCGTTGTATATTGTTTTTGTTTCTGTTTATTAGATGTTTTCGTTACAGTCAAGTAGGATTCGGATTGAGAGGTTTCGCTAATTGGCATTTTGGACTAGTCCCGTCTCATAGTGTCAATGAATAAGGAGGCTACACGCTTCACCGATGGAGCTATCCAGGCTGGCCACTTACTGTACTCTGGTTGTTTCCCAAAATGGACGGTGTTAAACTAAGCGTAAGTTTACCTATTCATGCCCGCTATTACCCATCTGCCCATCTCGCTGTTTATAGCAGCCTGGCTAGCTCAATCGGTAGAGCGTGTGACTCTTAGCAGTACGCGATCATAAGGTTGCGGGTTCGACCCCCGCGTCGGGTTGTATGTTTTTGCCTAGTTGAATTCTAGCACAGTTGGAGTTTGAATACGCTGCGTCATAGCTCTCTGGCTTCCCGCTGGTAAGGACCATCTGTATCCAGAGTATTCGACATTTCTCACTGAAATTTATTCACCCCCTGCAAGCGACGGGTTTTCATACAAATATATAACAGATGCAGGTGCAATACGCAGGCTCAGTAACGGCAGTATACAGCTTATAAATGAATCCCTGTCCAGTTAAGATGGTTTTTACTGATTGTCGTTGTACCTGGAGTGCAGGCGGAACCTACCCACCATCACACTACAGCTCATCTATTCTCAGCTTGAAATTTCAGGTGGACGGTACTATCCCTCGGTCTCCATAACGCGACAACACCGTAGAAGATGGAATATGGACCCCTCCGCCATTTGGCCCAGGGTTATTACCGCCGCTCTTCCTGCGGCGCCTCATCGCAGCTTATATAATCACATGAGAAGGCTAGTATGACCGGCGCTCAAGCCTACACCTTGTCTGGGAGGCGGCTCCCCGTAAAGGAAGCTATCAGCTGATCAAGTCGATTTTTCCAGTTGTCACCGACATTAGACGGCACCAACTATATTCCTGATTGAAAACCTACGCTATACGGCCCCAGAGGCTTGCTGTTCACAATAGTGTTGCCAGTATGGGAGGCGGCTGCGGCGGCTCATCGCTTACATAATCTGGTTCTTTTCAAATTTTCTATGCACCATGAAAATTTATTTGCGTCAGCTCTCAGCCCAACTCTTTTTGCCATACCCCCATTCACAATGGTTTTGAAATCCACATCTAACGGTTTGGACGGTGTTTCCGTGTACCAGATCTCCGGTACCAATGTCTCGCGTTCGCTTCCCGAATGGATTGCGCAGAAGCGTAAGAAGGCGTTGAAGAATGATTTGGAGTACCAGACACGCGTGGAGTTGATCCAGGATTTTGAGTTCAGTGAGGCTTCCAACAGAATCAAGGTTTCCCCAGATGGCCAGTTTGCCATGGCCACCGGTACCTACAAGCCTCAGATCCATGTGTACGACTTTGAAAACTTATCCCTCAAGTTCGACAGACACACCGATAGCGAGAATGTGGACTTTGTCATCACATCCGCCGATTGGACCAAGTCCGTTCACTTGCAGAATGACAGATCGATCGAGTTCCACTCCAAGGGCGGAATCCACTACCGCTCGCGTATCCCGACCTTCGGGAGGAGCTTGGCATACAACGCTGCGAGCGCGGACTTGTTGGTGGGTGCCTCTGGGAACGAGATTTACCGTTTGAACTTGGACCAGGGCCGTTTTCTCAACCCATACGTGCTTGACACCACCCAGGGCGTGAACCACGTGTCGATCAACCCGGTTCACGGCTTGGTGGCGGCGGGTTTGGAGGATGGGACGGTCGAATTCTGGGACTCCAGAAGCAGACAGAGAGCCGCCAAGTTGATGGTTTCCGACCAGTTGAGCGGTAATGCGCCGGTACAGGTCAGCACCACCGCGTTCAGAAACGACGGGCTTAACTTTGCATGCGGTACCTCCGATGGCTACTCCCTCCTTTACGATTTGAGAACAGCCACCCCATTGCTCATGCGCGACCAGGGTTTCGGGAATGCCGTGGACAAGATTATCTGGCTAGACGAGAACAGCAGTAACTCTGATCTTTTCTTGACCTGTGACAAGAAGATTGCCAAGGTCTGGGACAGAACCGACGGGAAGTTTGTGTGCTCCATGGAGCCAGACGTGGATATCAACGACATTGAGTACGTCCCAGACTCTGGGATGTTCTTTATGGCGAATGAAGGAGCGCCGATGCACACCTTCTATGTACCTAACATCGGGCCAGCGCCGGCCTGGTGCTCGTTCTTGGACAACATCACCGAAGAGTTGGAGGAAAAACCAACCAACACCACGTACTCCAACTTCAGGTTCATCACCAGAGAGGATGTGACCAAGTTGAATATTGCCCATTTGGTCAGCAAGGGCGTGTTGAAGGGCTATATGCACGGTTACTTCATCAACTCCGACTTGTATGATAAGGTGAACTTGATTGCCAATCCGAACTCGTACAGGGACGAGAGAGAGCGTGAGATCAAGAAGAAGATTGAGAAGGAGAGAGAATCGCGTATCAGATCCACGGGTGCGGTCAAGCACACGAAGGTCAAGGTCAACAAGGACTTTGTCACGAAATTGCAGGAAAAGTCTGGCTCCAAGGCTGTGGACAGACTTGTTAACGATGATCGTTTCAAGGAGGTCTTTGAGGACGAGGAGTTTGCTATTGATGAGGAGTCTCACGACTATAAGCAGTTGAACCCGGTCAAGGCCGTCAAGGATGTGTCTGGACCTGTTAGCGAAAGAAGAGGTAAGACCGCCGCAGAAGACTCCGACGATGAGAGAATGAACTCACACGGAAAGTACGCCAGAAGTGACAATGAAGAGTCTGAGGAAGAGGAGAGCGACAGTGAAGATGATCACGTTTCCAGAGCCCAGAAAGAGGCCCAGCAGGCCAAGGTCCAGAAGCAGTTGGAGAAGCTCCGCCGCAAAAAGCAAGAGAGCGAAGATGCCGCAAAGTTCATGTCTGAGATGAAGGTTTTGTCGACGAACGAGGTCAACCAGACGCGCGGCAAGTCGGCCAAGTCCAAGTCTTTCGGCTCTCAGGTCAAGCATCACGACAGAGTGTCCAAGATTGAGAAGCTGAAGAAGGGCGATACGAAGTTGAGACGCCATGCCAGGGGCGAGGCCGAGATGACCTTCATTCCGAAGAAGGAGCACAAGAAGCCAAAAGTGCGCTTTGAGGAGGAGGGGGTCGACAAGGGCAGAACCCAGCAAAGATTCGACGGCAGAAGAAGAGCCAGTAACAACGCCTTCCGCGGTATGTAGCGTGTATCATTAATGTATTATAGCCTGTAAACCTAGAGCAGTGAGGTTGTAGTTCACCGAGCGTGGCGGATTTATTATTCAACGAGCGCAGCGGGTTTATTATTCAACGAGCGCAGCGGGTTTGAATAAACTATAATCTGGGGCAACTCTTGAAGTCTGGATAAGAACTCACTAGTTGAAGGCAGGTAAGTACAGGGCAAATCTGATTGAATTGAAATGGTTAAATTCTCCTGCGGAGTATGACGTTCAACTTTTAATTTCAGGGTTCGGTACAGTTCTGTTGCTTCAATGACAGGCGGAATTTCAAGGGAGAAGTAAATCTAGAAGTTATTGGTGGATTTTGTGCGAGGCTTAAGTCAGACTATGGCTGGACGTAGGGGGATACTGGTCTTTGAGGTAATGGGTTAAAGCCATTACGCTCTTCCTGTTCTACAGTCTATCGGTGTCGGTTCTATAGACTGTAACCACATGTTATTAAAAACTTAGAGGCTGAATCATACCTAGAATTGCGTAATATTGCTATTGATATGTTTGGACTTAATATATTATCATGGCCGATTAGAGTGGGAACTCGTATGTCAACTTGTTGCCTCCATGCACATCCAACTGAGACCCGACCTGCCCGAGCGGTATTGGCTTATCACTTCAGTAAATTAACCTTTTTTTCGATTTCCAAAGTATCGTCCTATTATTTTAATACCTCACCCCGTACCATAACAGCCTATTTAAAACCCCTATTTTGTAATTTTTAAGCACCGATATTGGTCCTGATCGTACTAATATCATGTGCACACGTGATCATCCATTTTCGATCCATTAGGCAATGACATATCGTGTATGCCTCGATTTCGGCCCGTCCATTGGCCCAGGCCGTTTTGTCAATAAAAGGCAATTCAGAGGTCAAAGACAAATATTTCACGTTTGTTTGTAGTGAGCGTGGAAATCGAGTGTTTAAATGCCAACGTGTTCAGACGAGCGATACGGTATGCCCCTTCGTGTCATTATTGTCGCATGAAATTTTAGCCATGTACACCCATCGTCTAGATTCCACGGAACTACAGTATTTCCTATTAAAACCCCTCTCCGTGGTATTCAATAGTGTTTAAGACGCTTGTAATAAATCAGCACGATAGTTATGAATCAGATATGGCCCTCCGACAATTCATAACATAATCATTAGTAATTCCATCAAACCTCGCAGCAGACCTCCCCTCGTCCCATCGCACATAACCTGAATTATCTACAGCAAGTCCTCTAGTCGTGTGCAGCCCATACCTAAGGGCTGTGGGAACTGAGCGGGAAATTGTCAACCCATTTACGGGTGGCTGATCCTCGAGGGCGATAAGTTGAATTTGCACACAGCTACCCTGTTTTACCAAGTGCCTGCGTTCTGTTGGCTTTTTTTTCTTGCTTCCATCTGCTCTCACAAACCCAAAAATACAGCAGGGAGTGCTTAGACTGCCGCATTCGCTTCCAGAGACTTTATACCAGTCATGCCTTCGTATGTATTGAAATTCGCCTGCCGGGAGAGAACGGGTTTGTTTTCTGAAAGGAAGAGGGACCTGAATTTGCTGAAATGGAGAGTTGGTTGCTATCTGAACTGGACAGAGATGGATGGTGAAGTGGCTGAGCCCCCAGAGCTTGCTGCCAGGGCATAGCCTGAATGGTATCGTTTGGACTGTTTGTATGGGGTCAGAGCTTTGGGGGGCGTCAACGGCTGCTGGTCCTGCTTAAATAGCTATGGATTGATTCATGGATCTATCAAAGTTTTCTAGGTCTGATTTGCCAGCACGGCTCAAAGACTAGGACGATTTGTCAGCACGGCCCATCTAAGGTTGTCGGTACGCTTTGACAATTTAGACCATTCTTACACCTAACTCCCTCCCTTCTATTCAGATAACTTTTAGCCATTGCGTAGTTCAGGAGCGCTCTGTTCTAATACGAGGCCGCAAACCACGACCGAACGTCTGCTCTCGAAACTTGATATCTCCCCGCTGACTCCATCTACTCGCATGATCATTACTAACACATCTCTCTAGCATAAAAATCAACATCAAGGTTGTGGCGGCCGAGTCGTTGTACAAACGCGACGTGTTCCGCCTGCCAGACCCCTTTGCAGTGTTGACTGTCAACGGGGGCCAGACCCATTCGACCACCGCGGCCAAGAAGACGCTCAACCCGTACTGGAACGAACTGTTTTCGTTCACCGCGACGGAAGATTCGATCCTCGTGATCCAGGTGTTTGACCAGAAGAAGTTCAAGAAGAAGGACCAGGGCTTCTTGGGGGTCGTGAACGTCCGCTTGGGCGATGTCATCGACATGAGTGCCGCCACCAACGAGGAGACCGTCACGCGCGACTTGAAGAAGTCGAACGACAACCTTGTGGTTAGCGGAAAGTTGATCTTTGTCATTTCCCACGGCAGAAGAGCCAACGGCACTGTTCCTGCGGCTGCCACCCCCAGACCGGTTGCCGCACCTGTGGCCGAAAACTTACAGGTTCCTTCTGAATCCTCTGCTACTTCCCCTGGCGACAGGCAATACTCGTCGTTTGAGGACCGCCAAGGCCGCTTGCCCCCGGGCTGGGAGCGCCGAACCGACAACTTCGGGCGGACTTATTACGTTGACCACAACTCGCGCACCACTGCGTGGAAACGTCCTGTGATGGACCAATCCGAGGCCGAACGTGGCCAGGCACGTACCAGCAACACGGAGGCCGAAAGAAGACAGCATCTTGGGAGAACGTTGCCTGGTGAGTCATCTACCAACACCCCCGCGAGCCCCGCGTCGGAGAATGTGACGTTACAGAGTTCGGGGACGGGTGCCACGCCGGTTGTGCCGGCCGCGGCCGCGGCCTTGGCGTCGTCGGGCTCCACCACGGCCGGACTAGGCGAATTGCCACCGGGCTGGGAGCAGCGATTCACTCCCGAGGGCCGTCCGTACTTTGTCGACCACAACACGCGCACCACCACGTGGGTGGATCCTCGAAGACAGCAGTATATCCGCACTTACGGGCCAAACACGACAGTTCAGCAGCAGCCTGTGTCGCAGTTAGGGCCGTTGCCGTCGGGCTGGGAAATGAGGCTCACCAACACCGCGAGAGTGTATTTTGTCGACCACAACACCAAAACCACGACGTGGGACGACCCGAGATTACCATCCTCCTTGGACCAGAATGTGCCGCAGTACAAGCGTGACTTCCGCCGCAAGGTGATTTACTTCCGCTCGCAGCCAGCGTTGCGCATCTTGCCGGGCCAGTGCCACATCAAGGTCAGACGTAACCACATCTTCGAGGACTCGTACCAGGAGATTATGAGACAAACCCCCGAGGACTTGAAGAAACGGTTGATGATCAAGTTTGACGGGGAGGAAGGGTTGGATTACGGTGGGGTGTCGCGTGAGTATTTCTTCTTGCTTTCGCACGACATGTTCAACCCATTCTACTGCTTGTTTGAGTACTCGTCGCACGACAACTACACGTTGCAGATCAACACGAATTCCGGGATTAATCCAGAGCACTTGAACTACTTCAAGTTCATCGGAAGGGTGGTTGGGTTGGGTGTGTTCCACCGCCGGTTCCTCGACGCGTTCTTTGTCGGTGCTTTGTACAAGATGATGTTGCACAAGAAGGTGGTGCTCCAGGACATGGAGGGGGTGGATTCCGAGTTTTACCGCTCGTTGAAGTGGATTCTTGACAACGACATCACCGATGTGCTCGACTTGACCTTCAGCGCCGACGACGAGCGCTTCGGCGAAGTCTTGACCGTGGACTTGAAGGCCGGTGGGCGCGACATCGAAGTCACGGAGGAAAACAAGCGTGAGTATGTCGAGTTGATCACCGAGTGGAAGATTTCCAGACGGGTGGACGAGCAATTCAGGGCGTTCATGGACGGCTTTAACGAGTTGATTCCGGAGGAGCTCGTCAACGTGTTTGATGAGCGCGAGTTGGAGTTATTGATCGGCGGGTTGGCCGAGATCGATGTCGAGGACTGGAAAAAACACACTGACTACAGAGGATACCAGGAGACCGACCAGGTCATCCAATGGTTCTGGCAGTGTATCAAGGATTGGGACAGCGAGCAGAAGGCCCGCTTGTTGCAGTTCACCACGGGCACATCCAGAATTCCCGTCAATGGGTTCAAGGATTTACAGGGGTCTGACGGGCCGAGACGCTTCACCATTGAAAAGGCCGGGGAGCCGGGCCAGTTGCCAAAGTCGCACACCTGTTTCAACAGAGTGGATTTACCTCCGTACACGGACTATGAAACCATGAAACAGAAGTTGACCTTGGCGGTGGAGGAAACCGTTGGGTTTGGTCAGGAATAAAAGGGTTTTGTTTTTCTGTCTGTTCGGGGGGGG